>NW_020664497.1:2842593-2860581 GCF_002925995.2 Terrapene triunguis | reverse complement strand
AAGCAGCAAAGAGTCCTGTGGCACCTTATAGACTAACAGACGTATTGAGGCATGAGCTTTCGTGGGTGAATACCCACTTCTTCGGATGCAGCCGAAGAAGTGGGTATTCACCCACGAAAGCTCATGCTCCAATACGTCTGTTAGTCTATAAGGTGCCACAGGACTCTTTGCTGCTTTTACAGATCCAGACTAACACGGCTACCCCTTTGAAACTTTATAGAATCTATAAAAATGCTTTGTTTTCAATAAGAAGCTTCTAAAAACAAATGACTGTTTTCTCATACATTCCGTGTGTCCTATATTTGAGCATCAGCTTCTCATAAAATTACTAAGGAGTGTTTCTGTTTATTCTAAACTTGGAATATTCATGGGGTTTCTTGTTTTGTTTTTATTTTTTTTAATCGCAAAGAAGACCCAGTGGCAAAGGCAAACATCTGTTGCAGAGCTCACTCTCATAGGTGGCTTCCAGGCCAAAAATCTTATTATAACGAGTAAATATGACAGCACAAGAGGGATATGTTTTATTTAATGATGATTCACCTCATTTTAATGACTTTTATGAAGAAAATGACTTCCAATTAAAAACCACTTTGATTTGATAAATATTGGTATGGCATATTGTGGAGACGGAAATGTGCTACCACTCAAAGAAACATGCACTGCATGTAGGGGACACTTTCTGCAGTGCATATTGGGCTAGATTGATATTTGGACTGTGTGCATCCTCATGAAACTAAGAGGGAGAAACCTTCTACCCCTTTTACCTCAACACGTTTACCTGGATCTTGGATACAGCTGTGTAATGGTAAGTAATGCTATTCTCCAACTTATGCCTTACTTGGATCAAGAGGGTGGATGATGGGTGAAGAAAAAAATTCACTGCTCCATAATAACTGGTCAGAGTACCTCAGTCAGTGTGTGGTGAGCCATAGTTCACTGCTGGTATAGTCCAGCAGTAGATTACTTTCCTTCAGGAGCCAGGAAGATGCAAAGGAAGGCTTTGTGACTCCAAGGGTGTGTTTGAGGGCTTAACTACTTGGCAGGGTTTAGTTTGCACTAATTCAAGGTGGTCGACATTGAAAATGCCTCTGTACACATACCGCAAACCATTAAAGTGGGCTGACTCCCTATTTGCTGAAAATTCTGTACTCTGCTCTCGAAGTGGAGTAAATTCACTTTGAATTGAGTTACTGCGGATTATTGTTCATGCACATGCAATGCTTCTGCATATTACTTTGGCAGTCCTCACACTGCTATCCCATGCTGCTTTGCGTCTGTGACAAAACTGTTTACAGGTGTGCCTGCCATTGCTCTGGGGTCAAATTGACTGAATGTCCCCTCCCCCTCTTAAAACCAGGCATGGGGCCTTTATTGGTCTGTTTGTTCCTGAATTTGATATATCAGCATTACAGTGATATTATTGCAACAGTGTTATACCATGCCTCAGGAAGCCACTTGGAGCTGTGCAGAGATCCTTGAGCTCCTTATCATCTGTGATGCAATAATATAGCTATTTCTTGCAACGAGCCACTGCGATAAGAAACTTTTCGAGGACATTGCTAAGCAGATGGCTGAGAAGGGTCACAGCCAGGACACAGACCAGTTTCGTATAAAGACCTCAAGGACTTACAAGAAAACCAGGGAAAACAGAAACTAGTCTGGTGGTGCCCATTTGTCCTGTCCACTTGATGAGAAGCTGAACAGGATTTTTGGTGGCATGGCACTACAGAACCCAACACCCTTGTGGACAATGCTTCCCCTGTTGCCACCAAGCAGACTGTGTTATCCAAGGATGACCATGATTCACTGGAGGAGTCGGACAGAAAAGAGATCTCACAACCCTGAAGGCAGTCATGTAAGAAGCCAACTTGATTTCAGCCCCAAACCCAGACTGGGACACCAGAAGAATATCTTCTCAAGGGACACTCAGCATGAGAGTATCTTTATAATTTTATTATGCTTTACAGATATGTTAATTTCTGTCTCAGGTGCCCAATATCTACTGCTGTTTTGGGAGGATGTGAGCCTTTCCAAGTCTCCAGACCCTGCCTCTCTCTCTCACTCACCAAGTGCTATCGGTCTTTTTTCCAACCTTCTGGACATGTTTTTAAAATGGCAGCCAGACTGAGTAATCAGCTTCTATCTTGAGCTGATACTCAGACCACTGACTGTTTACAAACCCATGCCGCTTAGGGCCCCTACCCATCTATTTATTTCCTTTTCCCTCTCTGCATTTCTCCTGCCCACTGAACACTTTCCACCTCTGTCCCATTTTCATGCTCAAAATGGCACCCGCATGGTACAGCCTTATTCTCCTGCCCCCGATGCAGCAGATTCAAATAACAAAACAATGTAGTTATGCAAAATTAATAAGTTTACCGAGAGAGTTGTTACTGGAAAAGAAAAGTTTTGGCTTGTTTTCACATTTTACCTGAGCTATATGTAGGCATAGGCATGGCGTGCCCATGCAGATAATAAGGCTAATGCTCCCGGCTGAGGTATTATATACCCTATAATAGCGTTGTAAACAGGGTTTCATACAAGAAAAGATGATTAGGTTCAGGATTGCATAACTGCACATCCCTAAATTACTCGGCTTATGCATATCACTACCATTTCATCATTATTGCAGTCAAGTAGACAAAGGTGGCATAATGCCTTTTCATAGGCTTAAATATTTCACAGAAAAAGACTGGGACCCATTAAGGCTTCAAACAATCAGTGCAGACCCGTTCTATTTTTCTCTTCACTTTCTGCAAATCTGCAGGGGAGTTAAAGTAGAATCTAAGGCTCAAAGATTGCTCAGTTTTAGTATGGACATTGAGTGGCACAGGTCTACTCCTGCAGCACTTCTGAAGGGGAGGAAGAGCAGCTTGATGAATAACATATATTGCTGGTCTGGCTTTTGCCCTTTTAAATAAGCCCCTGCTCTACCTTGTAGTCACCCACCTCAGTGTAATGTAATCAAGCACTGATACAGCCTAAAGGGGATGCTGAGAGGATTACTATTCAGCCCGCACCACCAGGTAACTATCTAACTCCCATCTCAGCCCACCTCCACACTCCAATTGAGAACAGCCTGTACCCATACAAGCACCGGGAAGGCATAGCATAAACTGCAACCCCACACTAAGAACACAAGACCCCAGCATCCCAATCTAGCCTCTATGCACACACAATTTACTATCTTCCAAGACTGGAATGATTCTCAAGTGGTGAAATTCAGAAATAAAGGATTAAAAATGTGATCATTGTTTCTATGGACACAGTGCTAATATGAACAATAACTGCTTGTTTTTTTCTCTACTCCCCCAGTCACTGCATCTGTACTGGTGAGACCCTCAAGGTGGGGGCCTTTATCAAAGTCAGAGTGGCTGGAGAAACAGAGATCCAAAGAAGAGATGTTTCGGGACCTGCTTACAGACTCACAGAAAAAATGGCAAACTACTAAGCGGAGAAGGGTGGTTTTGAAGTCTGGGCGGTCGGGAGGAAGACAGGCAGATATGCAGAGACAGCATGGAACTGCCCCAGGATTGCATTGGCATGACCAAAGACACTCTGGAGAAAGACAGGAACCTGCAAAAGCAGCTCTTGGAGGCAATGAACAGGCAGAACACTGCTGGAGTGCAGGCTTCTGTTGGACCAGTAGACAATACAGCACCCTCAACCAGGATCCAGTCATATTAATTAGTCCCTGGATAATACAGGGAACTGAGAACATCAACAGATGTTCCCCACTGTAACCCTACAGTTTTGCTCCCAGATGCATTCCCCTCCGCAGCCCTGGCACAAGGCATTGAGAACAATAGCATTTGGGAGCTGAGCATATTTGAACCCTCCAATGCACTTGGCTACTTTGACCCTGACACTCAACTACAGAAGGACAAGAAGCAGAGGCAAGATCTACACCTGCTTGTGAACAGGAGCCCCTCCCCCTCCTCGTTGTGTGCTGCCTCCTCCATTTCAATGTATGTGGATATCTCACTTCTTCACTTTAAAGCTGTTTCATGTTTTAATCACTTTGAGCAAAGTTTGTAATATTTTCTAAGGGTTTTTTCTTGTATAATTTGTGTAATAAAATTAGTCAAAAAGCATCAGTATTGCCCTGGCAGTTTACACATTGCAGTGGACACCTTGTTGACTGTTCACACTGCTGAGCAAGTCTCTGCATCTCAGCCCCCCAGTTGTCATTAAGACTTTCTCCTTTACTAGGCTTCCCCACGCTTTGAGGCAAATGATGATACATTGTAGGTGAGAACCTAACCCTTTTTCTTTTATTATTACGTACCTTTGGTTGAATTTGTTTTGAAGAAGCTGGTTTGAGACCTGTCAAGTTAATAATATTGGAAAATAGGGGGCTGCAACCCAGAGGTCTGATCTAAGATTGGTTGAACAACCTGTTTCCACCCTTGAGAATGATAGCAAAATCTGTCACCTGAAGGGCACATTCGAGAGGGACTGCAAAGGTGTCTAAGGTGCAGTGCTCTCTGTAACTGTGACACAGAAAATATCATGTAGGTTACTGACATATTTACATAGTTAAACTCACAAGAAAGTCAGGAAATGTGAAAGTTAAGGTCAATGCTTATAGACTTGGGTGACTAAAATGAGACAATTACATTCATCCTCAGTCCACACAATTGACCATTGACTTCAATGGGAACTGAATGTGTTCAGGACCTCTGAAACCAGGTGATTTATTTAAGTGCCTCACTTCAGGCACACACATTTTGAAAAAATTCAGGTTCCAACAGCAAATTGGCTGCATTGTACATCCTATCTTTTATTTATATATTTTACAACATAATGTAGGTGCCAGAAAAATAGGAACTGAAGAGATGACAGCAGAATCTCAATTATCCAAAGGTCTTGTGGGACACTCAGACTCTTCAAATGATCAGAGCTTTGGATGCTCAGGGAAGCCAGCTCAGCAAACTTTGAAGTCTGCGCTTCAGCTCTTCTGGTCTTGAATACAGATTTCAATGGTTTGCTGAGCCAGCTTCCCAGATTATAGACAGCTTGACGGGAGAGGTTCCCCTTTAAAAATAGGTTCCATTCCCCAATGGAGATGGAGGGATATATGGGTGGTGAACCAGCTTTACAAAAGTTATCCAGTTCAACAGGATTTCAGGGATGACTGCATGTGAAAGAATTAAACTTGCTTTTAAAAAGAAACCTCTATTTTGTTCAAGCAAGAGATGCAAAAACCCAGATCACACCCCACGTTAGGGTAGTTTGCTTTACTTTGCTAACACCACTCTGCCTTAGAGTTATCTTGTCTGGGGATTCTTCTAACATAGGGGACCCTTCAGTGGCTCCTGCACCCCCATTTCCATTACAGCTGATTTAGCCAGTGGATTGGCCAGGGCTCCCTTACAGCCCTGTGATAGCCAATATAGCCCTTTCAGCCATGGGCAACTAATGTAAGTTGGCACAACCCTTAAGAATACAATTATATTCAGTGGTCTTGGGTTTTTCATTATTAGCTTTGCTATTTTGGGAGGGGGGAAACTGAGGAATTTGTGTGTATTCCTTAGATTTATTTCAACATAGATTTAGCATAACAAATTGTGTATCAAATAAAAACATGGTGTGCAAATGAATCAGAATACACTTTAGTTTGGTTTTCATCAGAACCATAAATCTGATCTTCTGGTTATACCAGAAGACAGGACATCTACTGGGCCATATTTTGCTCTCAGTTCTACTACCATAAATTCAGAGTAGCTCCACTGACAGGAGTTATTCTCTGTATATTCCTGTGAAGTTGAGAACAAAATTTGGCTCAGTTAATGCTTGCTCTTTAGTTTGCATTGGGATTTCTATCATATCAATGCTATATTTTTTTTCTATAACTATATTATATAGATATGTAGAGAGAGCCCATGGTGGTTATTTATAGTGGAGAATTGTACAGTGAAAAAAATGACCCATGCTAGAAGCCAGGGGCATGTGAATCTTTGCTATCAGTGCAGTTTGAAATATAGTATTGAAATTATATCTTTATCCATGGTGTCTAACATTCACAGCCATATACTTTATTTTCCCTCCTGTCTTTGTGGTGAAGATTAATATAAAAGATTGCATGGACTTTAAGAAATTAGAAATACTTATATTTTTGAAATAAAGTGTTTCAAAAATTATGCCCTGCTTTTATTTGCTAGGTCCTGTACTGAGGGTAATATATTTTCCCTGAAAGAGTTGGTGCAAATATATCAGAAAAATACAAATATATACATTCTTTCCTTTTTCTAAAGCAAAAAATTAAAGATTTTGCTTAGAAGCTAGGGATCATTAGGAGGCAAAAAGGGAGGATGGTATTGTGATAAAGGAACTGGACTGGGATGCATGAGGTTTGAATCCAATTCTCAGCAGTGTGTCAGACTTCCTGGATGAGTAATTTTAAACTTTCTGTGCTCCGTTCCCATTCTGAAAAATGAAGATGCTGGCTACCCCTTTCTGACAATTATAGGACTGGAAGGGACCTCGAGACATTTTCTAGTCCAGTCTCCTGCACTCAAGGCAGGACTAAATACAGAGGTGAAAGTAAACCCTGTACGCAAGAGCCGGTGCGCCGTACCGGGACGGCCCAGCTTCCCCAAGCGGCAATTTAAAGGGCCTGGGGCTTTGCCGCCAGTGCCCCGCTGCTGGAGCCCTGGGGTAGTGGCAGCGGGGCTCCGGGGGTTATTTAAAGGGCCGGGGCTCCCGCTGACTCGACTGCCCTGGGCCCTTTAAATAGCCACTGGAACCCCGCCGCCGCTACCCCAGGGCTCCGGGGGCTATTTAAAGGGCTGGGGCGGTAGAAGCAGGGGAATCCTCGGCCCTTTAAGTAGTCCCCAGAGCCCTGGAGTAGCGGTGGGGCTCCGGGGGCAATTTAAAAGGCCTGGGGCGGTAGAGGCAGGGGAGCCCCAGGCCCTTTAAATAGCCGTCGGAGCCCTGCTGCCAGAGCCTTGGGGTAACAGCGGCAGCCGGGGGCTCTGGCAGCGGTTTAAAGGGCCCAGGGCGGTAGCGGCAGCCGAGCCCTGGGCCCTTTAAACTGCTGCCGGAGCCCCCAGCTGCTGCTGCTACCCCAGCGGGTGAGGGGGAGGGCACTTACCGGTACAGGGTGAGCCGGGGCTGGCTCTGACCTCCCCATCCCCACCCCTTCCACCCGAGGCCCCGCCCCTTCTGGGGGCCAGAGCCGGCCCCAGCCCAGCCCCATACCGGTAAGTCCCTGTTTCTACTTTCACCCCTGACTAAATACTATATAGACCATCCCTGACAGGTGTTTGTCTAACCTGGTTTTTAAAATTTCCAGTGATGAAAACTGCATAACTTCCCTAGGCAATTTATTCCAGTGCTTAACTACCCTGACAGCTAGGAAGTTTTTCCTAATGTCCAATCTAAACTGTCCTTGCTGCAATTTAAGCCCGTTGCTTCTTCTCCTATCCTCAGAGATCAAGAAGAAAAATTTTCTCCCTATTCCTTGTAACAACCTTTCATGTACATAAGAACCGCCATACTGGGTCAGACCAAAGGTCCAGCTAGCCCAATATCCTGTCTTCCAACAGTGGCCAATGCCAGGTGCCCCAGAGGGAATGAACAGAACAGGTAATCATAGAGTGATCCATTCCTGTCACTCATTCCCAGCTTCTGGAAAACAGAGGCTAGGGACACAATCCCTTCCCACCCTGGCTAATAGCCATTGATGGACATATCCTCCATGAATTTATCTAGTTCTTTTTTGAACCCTGTTATAGTCTTGGCCTTCACAACATCCTCTGGCAAAGAGTTCCATAGATTGATTGTGCATTGTTTGAAGAAATACTTCCTTTTGTTTGTTTTAAACCTGCTGCCTATTAATTTCATTTGGTGACCCCTAGTTCTTGTGTTATGAGAAGTAAATAATACTTCCTTATTTACTTTCTCCAGTCATGATTTTATAGACCTCAAGCATATCCCCTCTTAGACATCTCTATTCCAAGCTGAAAAGTCCCAGTCTTATTAATCTCTCCTCAGATGGAAGCTGTTCCATACCCTAATCATTTTTGTTGCCCTTTTCCGAACCTTTTCCAATTCCAGTATATCTTTTCTGAGATGGGGCAACCACATCTGCACGCAGTATTCCAGATGTGGGCATACCATGGATTTATATAGAGGCAATAAGATATTTTCTGTCTTATTATCTATCCCTTTCTTAATGATTCCCAACATTCTGTTTGCTTTTTTGACTTCCGCTGCACATTGAGTGGATGTTTTCAGAGAACTATCCACAATGACTCGAAGATCTCTTTCTTGAGTGGTAACAGCTAATTTAGACCCCATCATTTTATATGTATAGTTGGGATTATGTTTTCCAAGGTGCATTACTTTGTATTTATCAACACTGAATTTCATCTGCCATTCTGTTGCCCAGTCTCCTAGTTTTAAGAGATCCTTTTGTAGCTCTTCACAGTCTGCCTGAGACTTAACTATCTTGAGTAGTTTTGTATCATCTGCAATTTTTGCCACCTCTCCGTTTACCAATTTTTCCAGATAATTTATGAATATGTTGAATAGGACTGGTCCCAGTACAGATCCCTAGGGAACACCAGTATCTACCTCTCTCCATTCTGAAAACTGACTATTTATTCCTACCCTTTGTTTCCTATCTTTTAACCAGCTATCAATCCATGAGAGGACCTTCCCTCTCATCCCATTAAGAGCCTTTGGTGAGGGACCTTGTCAAAGGCTTTCTGAAAATCTAAGTACACTATATCCACTGGATCCCCCTTGTCCACATGCTTGTTGACCCCCTCAAAGTTTTCTAGTAGATTGGTGAGGCATGGTTTCCCTTTACAAAAACAATGTTGACTCTTCCCCAAAAAATTATGTTCATCTATGTGTCTGACAATTTTGTTCTTGAAAACTGTTGTCATGCACCCCCTCAGTCTTCTCTCCAGAATAAATAAACCCACATTTTTCAATCTTCTCTCATAGATCACATTTTCTAGACCTTTAATCATTTTTGTTGCTCTTCCCTGGACTTTATCCAATTTGTCCACATCTTTCCTGAAACGTGGCACCCAGAACTGGATACAATACTCCAGTTGAGGCCTAATCAGTATGGAGTAGAGGAGAACAATTACTTCTTGTGCCTTGGTTACAATACTCCAGCTAATACACCCCAGAATGATGATTGCTTTTTTGCAACAATGTAACACTGTTGACTCATATTTAGCTTGTGGTCCACTATGACCCCTAGATCCCTTTTCGCAGTGCTCCTTCCTAGGCAGTCATTTCTGATTTTGTATCCATGCAACTGATTTTTCCTTCCTAAGTGCAGTATTTGTATTTATCCTTATTGTCTACCTTGTCTGAACAAGGTAATCAGAGTGTCACAGCTAAATACAAGATGGAACAGATTGTTAAGCATAAGGAGTTTATGCATGTTGCAAGAAACTAATCAAAATGAAGTGGACAATTAACACCTCTGCAGTCAAAGGATAAAGGAGAGTGAGGGAATGGCTACACTTGCAGATGTAGAGCGCTTTGAGTTAAACCAGCCTTCGTAGAGTGCAGTAGGGAAAGCGCTGCAATTTGTCCACACTGACAGCTGCAAGTGCACTGGTGTGGCCACATTAGCAGCTCTTGCAACGGCCACGTAGAACTGTGCATTGTGGTAGCTATCCCAGCATGAAAGTGGCTGCAATGTGCTTTTCAAATGGTGGGGTGGGGTGGAGTGTGACAGGGAGTGTGTTGTGTGTATGGGGGGGGAGAGATAGTGGGTTTTGGGGGGCTGAGAGCATGTCAGCATACTGTCTTGTAAGTTCAGACAGCAGCAGACCCTTGCCTCTCCTCCCCCCCCCCCACACCCACCTCTCTCTTTCACACACACGGCATTCCACAGTAATGGTTGCTTTGTCTCGGAGCAGATAAGCATGCCGGCTGTCAGAAATGGAGCTTTCAAAAGGCATATCCACATTCCTGCAGTGATTACAAAACAAAGACAAGAGTGACCACGTAACTTAAGGGGATTATGGGACGTTTCCGGAGGCTGATCAGAGCACAGTAATGCAACACCTCGTTCACACTGACACCCAGGCATTTCAGCCAAGGCGCACCAAGCTTTAATCTTCTCACCAAGGTGGAGTACCAGGAGCGCTCTAGCCCTGGAGTCAGAGCACTCTACGTGCCTTGCCAGTGTGGACGGGTAGTGAGCTACGGCACCCGGGGCTGCTTTAATGCATTCTAACTCGCAAGTGTAGCCAAGCCCTGAGTGGGTTTCAGATTGTTGTAATGAGACATGATAATCAGTCTCTAGTGAGTCCATAATTTTTGTTGTTTAGCAGAGTTATAAATTTAAGTTCCCAGGCTCATCTTTTGAAAGTATTGTGCAAATTTCCTCTGAGAATGAGGACTGAGAGGCTGGATGTGGAGCAATGGTATTGTGAAAAGCATTTGCCCAGAGGTGATAGGGTGTTTTTGTCTTTTATCATTTTTCTGTGTGAGTTTGGGAGCATAGCCATTATCCAGTTTCACCCACATAGATGTTCTTGGGGCATTTGATGCACTGTATGAGGTACACCACATGGGATAGGCATCTATTGGACCCATGGACCTTGAAAGGTGTGTTGAGCAGTAATGATAATCGTTGCTGTGGAGATATGGCTGTAAGTTTTGCATCTGTTGTTCTGGCAGTGTCTGGTGCTGCTTTGAGTTGGTGCATCCTGATCTGTGGGGAGCTGCCTTCTGATGGTGAGGTTGGTGAGGTTTGGTGTAGTGTGAAGGAAGAGAGAGGGCGTTCAGGAAAGATTTTTTTTAGGATGTGATCCTGTAATAGTCCGGTGCGGGGGCCGTGCCCTCTCAGGGGCCGTCGGGAGCCAGACCGCCTCACTACGCGGTCCAAATTGGTCCTCGGGTTCTAAAGGTCTCGGGGTTCCGCCCCTCAGGCAGGGGCTAAACCAAAGGCACACGGCCTCTGCAAGGAGCTACAGCCCTCCGTCAGGGCTGGGCAGCAACCCCGTTCCGGGCTCCGGTTCTTGCAGCCGGAGCTGGGCAATTACAAAGTCAAATACGCCCACACGCTAGCTCAGGGCGGAGCAACACACAAGGGTCCAGGGGGCTCAGAACCTTCCTGCAGGCTGAGCCTCAATAAAGCCAGTAGCTAAGGCCCAGCCCTCAATTAGGGCGGGGCAGCAAGCAATAGTTCAGGGGGCTCAGGTCCGTGTAGCAGGAGCTGAGCACTACCAAAGTCAGGAAGCCCAGGCCCTTAGTCAGGGCGGGGCAATAAACAATAGTTCAGGGGGCTCAGAACCTTGTAGCAGGAGCTGAGCACTAACAAAGTCAGGAAGCCCAGGCCCTTAATCAGGGCGGGGCAATAAACAATAGTTCAGGGGGCTCAGAACCTTGTAGCAGGAGCTGAGCCCTAACAAAGTCAGGAAGCCCAGGCCCTTAGTCAGGGCGGGGCAAGCAAACAATAGTGCAAGGTACGATGCCGGAGCGCTGGCTGGAGAGGGAGGCTGCCACCCGTAAGTGGGGTGGCAGGGGGGACACAGGCCCACCCACTCCACTGTGTCCCAGCCCGGGGCCCTAAGAGCGGCAGTCAGTCTGCTGCTGTGTCGGTGGGGTCCTGACCGCAACACACCGACATTGGCTCTTCCTCTGCTGTATCCAGACTGGGGTCAGCTACCCCCGGGCTACTTTCCATCTCCCCCTCCATGGGTACCTGCTCATCGCTGGGCTTGGCAGCGGGGTCCCACACCATGGGCTCCTCGGCTTGTTGAGGGCTGTCTAGGTCGGGCCCTTCCTCCGGTCTCGGGTCAGGGGGACGCTCGGGCCACTCCTCGGGGTACCGCGCTCGGGGCAGGCTCAGCCAATCCACCTCGGGGTACCTGGCTCGAGGGAGGCTCGGGTGGTCCACGTCAGGATACCTCGCTCTGGGGAGGCTCGGTCCGTCGGCGTCGGGGTACCTGGCTCTGGGGAGGCTCGGTCCGTCGGCGTCGGGGTACCTGGCTTGGGGCAGGCTCGGTCTAGCAGGAGCTCGAGCAGGAGCGTCTGTCCTCTCCGACCGCTGGGCTCCAACTGAGTGCTGGGGCCTGGCTTTTATACTTCCTGTCCCGCCCCTTGACTTCCGGGGGGCGGGAACAGGGGGCGGTGACTCCACCCACTTGGGTGCCTGTTCTGGTTCCTCTCTCTCAGGGGCCGTCGGGAGCCAGACCGCCTCACTACAGATCCCCATTGAGTATGAGTTTGAAGATAACCTGCATGGCTTCCAGTGTGGGGTGATAGGCAACAATCAGGGGTGCAAGGTCAATTTTTTCTTTTTCTCTGATGAAGCGGATTCTCTTGGGGGAATTAGGGTGGCCTGTTCCATGATGTGATTTGCTTCTTTAATGGAGTGTCCTTGTTTGGTGAAGGTGGTTTTAAGTCTGTTTAAGGTGTGTATCCTGGACTTACTCCTCAGAGCATATTCTGTGGTATCTCTGAGCCTGGCTATAGATAACAGATTTCTTGGTGTGCCTGGGGTAGATACTGTCTCTGTGGAGATAAGTGTGGTGATCCATGAATTTCTTGTATATAGTAATCTGTAGGGTTCCATTGTTGAAGATAATCATGGTGTCCAGGAAATTGATGCTAGTGTAAGATTATTCTAGACAGAGTTTGGATGGGTGGAAGTTGCTGAAGTTCATCTGTCTAGAGGCTGAAAATACCTTCTCTGGTATATCATCGTTTTCATGTTGCATTTTTTCCAGAAACTTTTCCTTGCGATGGCTTATGAAGAAGTTGGCATATTGAGGGACCAATCTAGCTGATAAATTTTGATAAATGCAAAGTGTAATGCACATTGGAAAACATAATATCACCTATACATACAAAATTTTTGGATCTAAATTAACTGTTACCATTCAAGAAACAGAACTTGGAGTCATCATGGATGAAGCTCCAAAAAACATCAGCTCAGTATGCAGCAGCATTCACAAAAGCTAACAATGTTAGGAAACATTAGGAAAGGGATAAATAATAAGATACAAAATATCATTATGCCACTATATAAACCCATGGTATGCCAACACCTTGAATACTACATGCAGTTCTGGTCACCCCATTCCAAAAAAGATATATTAGAATTGGAAAAGTATGGAGAAGGGAAATAAAAGTGATTTAGGGGTATGGAACAGTTTCTGTATGAGGAGAGATTAAAAGACTGGGACTGTACAGTTTAGAAAAGAGGTGACTGAGGGGGGATATGATAGAGGTCTATAAAATCATGAATGGTATGGAGAAAGTGAATAAGGAAATGTTATTTACTCTTTTACATAGTACAAGAACCAAGCATCACCCAATGAAATTAAAAGGTGGCAAGTTTAAAATTAACATGAGGAAGTACTTCTTCACATAGCACACAGTCAACCTGTGGAACTCATTGCCAAGGGATGCTGTAAAGGCCAAAAGTATAACTGGGTTTGAAAAATAATTAGATAAGTTCAGGGAAGATGTGTCTATCAATGGCCATTAGCCAAGGTGCTCAGGGACACAACCCAATGCTCTGGGTTTCCCTAAACCTCTAACTGCTAGAAGCTGGGACTGGACAAGAGGGATGAATCACTTGATAAATTGCCCTGTTCTGTTCATTCACTCTGAAACATCTGGTACCAGCCACTGTCAAAAGACAGGATACTGGGCTAGATGGACCATTGATTTGACCCAGTATGGCCATTTTAATGTTCTTACCCCTGGCTGTTCCCATGGTTTGAGCAAAATGTTCATTGTTGAATGTAAAGTTGTTATGGGGTCAGGATGAAATGGATGAGTCTGGTGATGTGTTTGAGGTGGATATCTGAGTGTTGTCCATTTTCTTGTAGATATTTGAGGCAGGCACTGCTGCAGTCACTGAGGAATATTGTTGTATAAGAAGGTGACATCCATGGTATAAAGTATGGTGTTTTGAGGGAGGGTGTTACAGAGTTTCTGGAGAAAGTTGTTTGTGAGCTGGAGAAACTTGCCCTTTGTATGGAGAGTGGTTTGAGGATGGTTTCTATGAGTCCTAATATTTCTTCAGTAAGAGTGCTGTGGTCAGCTATGATGAGCCTGCTGTGGGCCCTTGTTTATGTCTTAGGAGGCATGTAGAAGGTTTCTGGGGTGGGTTCGTGGGGGATGAGGTTTTAAAGGAAACATAAACAATAGGGCTGATAGTTGCTTGCTGTAATATTGAATGTTAATGAAGACATCCCAGTTATCTGGGGCACTACTCCATCTTTAAATCTCTGGGGTGGGGAAGCAGATCTGCAGATTGACTTCAATGAAGCAAATCGATTTACACTGGCTGAAGATCTGCCCCTGAAGTTTTTAATGGAAACTCTTATAAATGTTGTCTTCCTCTTCCTCCTTCTCAACACAGCTTTTAATATGTATTATTTATATTGCATATACCAGGAAGGCAATCCCTGCCCCCAAAGACTTTGCAGCTACAGCTCAGTTTTATGAAACAATGCAATAAGTGGCTGAGCTAGACCTTTTTGGGTGAAGGAAGATAAGGTGACAGTAAAATATAAGCACTTTTTCATAGTCGGTGCTATAGACATATGAGAAGGTTTACAAGCCAGTTAGTTGACCCACTCCCTTCAAAACTCAAAGTTGGTCACTTTTGTAAATCTCCCCCATGGGCATTAGGTGGGTAGTCAATCTTGCAAGAACCCTTCCCCAAACTGCCCCTCATCATTCTTTATGAACTAGCAAGTACTTTTTGAATATCACTTTAAGAGGCCTCTCTTGGTGCCAGTAAATTGAGGTTTTATTTGTACATTTCCTATCCCATGTCACTGTAGGAGGTTTAAGAACCCATTGGATTTGTAGGACTCTAGAACTACTAATATTTGGGTTTCTTTTTCACACAGTCACATTAATTGGTAAGTGTATCGCTCCCTTGCATGCTAGCTCCACTAAGTTTCTATTGCTTCATATGCCCATAAATATGAGAATATACAGTTGCTCATGCCATAGACAGAGATAAGCTGAAATGCCTGTCAGCTGTGTCAAACATTCATTGGTGAATGAGAGTGATTTTTGTGGCAAAGAAAGCTGTTGGGAATATGTTCCTGTGATGACTATGGGGCAACCAACACTGTGATCTCTCCCCCAGTATCTCACATGGGCATTCTTTCCATGCAATAGGCCTCTATCTGCTCTTATCCCAGAGTGGACCCCACTTTAGATTGGATCACCAGGCTCCAACACTACCTATTCCTGCCATCCTGCCATGGTTACATGGTGATGAATAGTTTATACCCCTTTGCAGTGCACCTCTCAGGTGCCAGGTTCTGCTATCTCCAGCTCTCTCAGGGTAAAACCCCATGATTCTGCCACTCTTAGACTGAATCACAAGGTGGCAGCTCTTCTGTTTCCAACTGTGTTTACTCAACAGGACCAAATATAATTGGAATCTATAAGATGCTCCTCTCTGGAAGGGGCTGTTCTGAGTCACCTTAATCAGCCATTGGTTACATGCTCCCAAACAGATATATTGTCCATTCACACAAAGGTAAACAGCAAGCAGAGAAAAGAGTTAAGGCCACAAAAGTTTTGCCTGCCTTCCTCTTGCCTAAAGCTTATCACCTCTCTCAAAGCTTACGCAAGCCCAGCTGCCTCAGATACATCCTGCAGAGCCCCTACTTTCGCTCCACAGCTCTGCTACATTTTCTGACCGCATCTCCCCCTTGAGCAGTTGCTGGCCACCCACTTCCCCTTCCTCTCTTATGCAGGGATTTTTCAACAGTTCACTATCCTTTTGATCTCCAGCCAGTCCTGAAAAGTATGCCCATTGCCTGGCTGGAATCAGGTAGGCAGGCACTTTCCAATTAATAGCCCAACCATTGTTCCCCTAGGGATCCTTTGAAGTCTCTCCCCCAGAGGCTATCTTCTCTCTAGTAATTGTTTCATTTCCTGCTTTCTGTCCCTAACAGCCTCGTCTAATGTTATTCCATGTAGACAGACAGAATAGTATCAAGCAGGTAAACTGAGGAACATAAGTCATTAAAAAAATAGTAGCCATCTCTCCCCTGTTCTCTGTAGTCCCTTTGTGCTATTCCTCCACAGACAGGTAGGCTGGATGTTCTAAATGGCCAAACTCATAAAAGGCAGGCAGGCAGCAAGACAACCGAAGGAATAGACTGGTTCTCCATATTCACCTGTAGTTGAACTTTCCCCAAACATCCCAGACCTTCTTGTTTAACAAGTGCTGTTTTTCTGTACACATGAGAGGCACCAAGAGGTGAACAGCTTGGGGAATTTGAATGATGATAAAGATGTCTTTAAGCTTTAAAGATGAAAGGTCTAGCTTTTCCCCCCAATTAGACTGTAAGAATGATGAGATCATGTGGGCTCTTACTACTTCAAAGGGTCATTCGAACATAACTTTCAGAAGAGATGGCATAAAACTATTTTTGATGAAGTATGGTAGGGTACATTCCTTTCATGTTCTAAGAAAGGCTAAATACATCCTCAGATCATTCCATCTTTGCTGTTCTCCTGGTCTTTTAGGACCGCTTCTAAAAGCTCAACTCTAAGGAAAAACCTCACACAGAACTGTATTCTGACACTTTACTCACTTTGAGTGACATCTTATTCTGAAAGTACCGCCATTGAAATCAATAGGCTACTTGGAGAGTAAGGTATTACTCAACATGAGTAAGGCAATCAAAATCTGGCCCATTATGGGCCAAGTTTTGCCTTCAGCTGTGCAGGATCAGCTCCAGGTATCTGCTGTGAGAGTTGCCCCTTCACATCAGAGAAAAAACGTGGGTAAGTGTCTTCAAGATTGCTATCGTGGAGCAATTCTAGGTCGAAAATATGACATCTTCAAACTCTGTGTGTATACATGGATTTTGATTTTGATCAATGATTCTGTCACTTTGTTTAAAGTGCTCTTTAAAACTCACATCATCAAATAAAAGAAGTGCTGTTTTAGGTTTGAATCCAGCCCAGTTTTGAAATGACAAATCAAAATGATAGTGATACTTATAACTCCCTTAGTGCTATGCATTTTACAAACGTTAACGAATTAATTCTCACAACACTCTGAATAGGCAAGTAAGTATCATTTTACATATAGGGAGATGAAGGCAAAACACTTAGCCCAAGACCACACGGTAAGTCAGTGGCTGAGCTGGCTTGATTGCTCAGGAATTCTTGGCTTCTAGTCTGTAGTTCACTGGAATAGGCTGGTAAAATAGAATTATTGGATTAATGGTAAGAAAAAATCATTACCATTTAACATTTCTGCAGGGACCTATGTGATGGTATCAGTCCTGTTCTCATTGGATTGTTATCTATATGACAAAAATCAGCAGCATGGTTTGGTAAGAACTGACACTTCTGCTATCATTCTCAGCAGAGGAGTCAGTTCCTTCCTGAAAAAGGTTTAAGTTTAATTAGTGGAGTTGGTGAGGATATTTGGACTCTGCCTCTCCTGTTGTCAGCCTGGAACTTTTCAAGAGCATTAAATACATTCTTAAACACTAATTCAGATTCCACCATTGCTACTCTCATCCTCTATATAACATAGTTTTTTTATTTTCAACATATAAATTTAGCTCTGTTGGCTTCCTCTGTCACCTGGCTTCTCTGATGACTTGTAAGAAATAATACAACCCTTATACCACTTATTTTGTGCCTATATCCCCTTTTCAACACAATTGCTAAGATCACTGTGCTGTGAGATTATGACCAAGGCCACAGGAAGTTGCCACCCAAAATTGGTGAAAAATGTAGAGAAATGTTTCTATTTTATCAAATATTTGCAAGAAATGTTCCAGTGTGGGGGAATGTATCTAATTTAAGGTCAAATCCTAGGTCCTGTCAACTGGATAGTGCAAAGCTTTCTGAAGCTGCACAGCTTGCCCTGTATTTATATTGTGCTCATCACTATACTATCTAAACATTTGTGTACCATAAAAGCTCTTTCCTTCTAGGCATATTTAGAACCTGATCCAACTCCAACTGACATTTAGGACCTGATCCAACTCCAACTGA
>NW_020664497.1:2824677-2842583 GCF_002925995.2 Terrapene triunguis | reverse complement strand
TGATCCAACTCCAACTGACATTTAGGACCTGATCCAACTCCAACTGAAGGTCATGCAGAGAATTCCATAAACTTCAGTGGAAGTTGGGTTGGGGATCCTTGTGCCTGCCTGACTGCCCAACCCTCTGTCTCCTTAGTAACTCTGACAAACCCATATGTTTTGAGTGATTTCCTGGAGAAACTGAGCATGGAAAGTTTTCCTCACAGTTGATGCTGAATTCCCCAACCTACTGACAACAGGGCTCCCCAGCCTGACATCTCTGAAATGGAGCTGTTGTCACAGAGCAAAACTCTGGGGCCCACTGGCATAAAGCAACTGGTACCATGGCAGTCTGGGTAGGGAAGGTCACAGATCCACGTCAAACCCACCCATCTATCTTCCAGCATTGCAGGCTTTCAGATTTCTTTTAATTGTGAGGGACCCTATTTCTGATCTCTCTCCCCCATGACAGCATTGTGTGAATTACTGCAACATCAATAACTTCTTCAGCTCCACCAGAGAGACCAAGCTCCCCCAGCGCTTCACAGAAATGATCTTTCAAGATCAGAAATGATCTCTCATATCTGTGCAACTTGTTCCCATGTAGCAGGTGCAGATTCCCTCCGCTCTCTTTTTGCACAAGACCCAACCATCCCCTGAACCTTCTGGCCTCATGCTAAACCTGTTTTGTCAGCAGCATAGCACTCATGTATCCCTTACAAACAGGACAGAGGATTTTGCCCATAATGTGTAACTGGTTTTCTTTTAGACAATTTTATGCTTTAAAATTTAAAATTAGTCTATAACTTGCAAGGCCAACAGAAATCTGCTGAACATTTTGGCAAATTCATGTGAGATTTTTCCTCATACTCAGTGGTGTTCCTTAGATCATTAACTTCACATCACCCTCAGCTTTAAGATTCCTACCCTTTTCAAACCTATGTTGCAGAGGGACAGAACATGCAAATGACAGTATGTGTAAAACACTGCAGATTTATTGATCCAACTATACTTAAACTAAATATTTATGCAATAATTCAAAGAATGCAACAATATGCAGCCAGCAGAACTGGAGATATTTAAATCTAGACTTGGATTTCTCTTCTCCAGACCTGGAAGAGGTCTAGGCATTCTCAAGGTGTATTTGTTGTGTATTCAAGTCTTGTAACTGCACAGTATCCTATTGCCAGGTCATTTGTGTAGTAGCAAAGGACAGGAGGCACTTATTCATTCATTCTAGACATAAAGCACCACACAGCAGTTACTGCAGGGGAGGGGAGATTAGGAAATAAAAAGAAATGATGCCAAGGACTAAAGGAATGGGACAACCACAATTTCCGTTGAGTCTTGGAAGTCTAGGAAGAAAGCCTTGTTCTGGAAAACAGGCTTCCTGGAAAAACTGGCTATAAAGTGATTCATAATGCTAAATAATTTAAAATGCCTTGGCTCCAGATGAGTGGTTATTTCATAGACTTCCTCACTTAGCGCTATCATCAAAAGGTTTCAATGCTTGGAAATATTTGAATTTTGGCTTAGGGCCCAATCCAAAACAGATTGCAGTTAATAGAAAGACTTACTTCCATTGATTGCACTGTACTTTGGATCAGCCCCTTTTGGGTAAGATTTTCAACAGTTATTTTATCCCTCCCTCTTCCCCCTCACACACACAGTTCAAGGACGGCATTCACACTTCTGACAGAGAGCTTGGGACTCAGAAAGTTTTAGGTGGTGTATGTATTTTAGTATGGGCTGTTGCACTGGATGTAGTACACACCAAGGGAATAGTTAAAAGTATTCACTATAGACCCCCATCCTGAAATCCTTATTGAGCTTTTCTGTAGGGGCCAATCCTACACCACCCAAATCAGTAACAAACATCTCTTTAACTTTGATATTAAAGGACAAGGGCTTTGGTCTTTATCAAGGCACAACTCCCATTGATATAACTGAGAATTGTTATTGAGTTAAATGTAGAATTAGCTCAGAGACATCACTAAGGGCTAGTCTACACTACCTCCATCTAATTTATGCAACTACAGTCGTTAGATCTACTTACTTTGGTGGTTACACTGTGCTGCGTCAATGGGAGAGCGTCTCCCATCAACTTCCCTTACGCTTCTCGGGGAGATGGAGTACACAAATCGATGGGCGAGTACTCGGCCATTGATTTACATGTCTTCACCAGACCCGCTAAATCAACACTTGCTGCATCGATTGCAGCAGTGCCGATCTACCGGTAAGTGTAAACATGCCCAGAGAATTCTGTTTGGATAAAAACTGAGCAAGTCAACAAGATTTGTCCCATATAGTACTACATCCCTCCAAGTGATGTATTTTGCTTTATTTTTTCATGAGAACAGCTTCTTTTGTAATTGTTAATATAGTTCTTGTTTGTTTGGGTTTTTTTGCTAACATTATGATGTTTTCCAATTAGCCACTATGAAGTATTCCAAGATAGACATTTGAACAGTATATGTGCATTGGCAAGGCTTCAGTTGTAATTATAAATATTTAGTGGCAGCTCTGGCATTTACAAATAGACCTTGAATGAATTGAAATAAATGATGGCATGCTGGCTATCTAGGGACAAACAGCATATTTACATGCTGTAAAAGGATGGGTATATTTTACCCCCGTCAATTTAGTCCTAAGATTGTTATTCAGTGTTTATTTTGTAGTCTGAGATAGCAGATCTCTCTCCAATCTCTGAAATGAACTGTCATTCATTTCACACCTGTACTAAACTGACATAATGCTAACTGGCAGCGTGCTAACATCCCAAATTGCCACCAAACTAGTTAGCTCAGCAGTGGAATTCTCACTCAGATTCTACTCGCAATGCTCACCACCTGCTGCCAGGGAACCTGTCAATACAATGCAAGGTTATAATACTGAACAAGCTAGGATTTACAGTATGTTGGGGTACACAGTACAAGTCACGTAGAACAAACTAACAGGGCAAAGCTTAGTTTGTCTGCCATAGCCAATGTCCAGTCTAAGCAACCAGGGTGGAGAGAGAAGTAGCAGCTGGGAGCACTGAGAAATGGGAACAGTGTGGAACTAAGACTAAATGTCACATGGGAAAGGAATAGAATTATTCATAGAAATTTGAATGTGGGGGTAAATGGCAGCTAAGAACGGAGAGATCAATTCAGGTTATGAGGGATGCATTAACTGTAGCTAGGAATGGGCCATTAGGGAGGCACGTATATTAGCTGAGATGGAGAGGAAAGTGATGGCTAAGTGCAGAAAAGGAACAAGAATATTGAGGAACCCACTAGGCTGAGGGAAACTGCCCATAAAATTTAATGTTCATATTATTGATAGCACCAGCCACAATTTCAATGCTTTTTGTTTTTGAAACTAACTTTTGTTTACAGTAGCATGTTGTCCACACTGTCAGAATCCAGTATGACAGAAATGTATTGTAGGAACTCATATAGTACATGTTTTCAAAAGACTGTTTCATGCTATCATAGAGAGAACCATAAAGCTGAAAAACTCTGGAATTCATGCTGCTCACATCATCTGGTACCATTGATGGTATTCATGAACTAAAAATAATTTCAATTGTATTTGAAGAGTTGGGCCAAAAGTGGAAATACAAATCTGAATCTCTTCTATTTGTGTGTTATTGGATCTGAATCCTTGGATATGAAATTACCACTGTTTGCTTCTGGGTTGGCTCTACTACTAGAAGGGGATTATTTGGGAATCTATTAATCTGTTTTCTAATTTTGGGTCAGAAACGGCTCAATTTTGTTTGTTTTATTAACAACTATGTGTATTATTGTAGCAACTAACATGGAGGCCCATTTACAATCAAAAGAAAGAAGACAAACAGCGACAGACAACCAAAATGGCTGAGGTATGCTTCCTTTTCTGAAACATCAGCCTATTTAAAATAAATAAACGAAGACTCACTCCTTTTTATTTATCCCCTTTCCCAAGGGAAGTTATCCTCTTCCTTTACTTTGAACCAAAAATTTGCCTATCCAGAATTTTTTTTCCCCCAGGGGCACATCCGCCACACAACACTTTCTTAGTAAGAGCATTCTATGTGATGAAGTCACAGAAGTCTGAACAAACAAAGCTTGTAAAAATGTGCTGACCTTGATGCTACCATGTTTTTTTGTTCCCTTCCCAGAGGGACTTCAGGGCCTTTTTAAAGCTATTCCCCAGAAAGGTAGTGGGTTGGGGACAGGTCTCCTACCCACATAGTTGGGATGCATAGGGAAATCCTGCTGAGAGCTACCTCAGGACAACTGGAGTCAAGGTCAAGGTCTCAGCCTTTATCTGATTACCTAAAAGAGTCCCTAAATTTCCATGATGAAGACTCTGGATGGCAACTCCACTCTCAGGCAGAATGGAACTTTTCACGGTAAGGATCAAGCTCATCTATGCAGGAGACAGAGCTTTCTCAGCAGCTGCTATGACACACTGGAACGTACTCCAATGAAAACTAAGGGTTATCACAAGCCTCCACAGTACAAACACAACCCCAAGGTCATAACAAAAGGAAGAGGCCCTGTTATAATTGTCATAAATGTGTGCACTGTCACACGCACAAACAGCTAATGCCCTTGACTGATAAAGAAACAAATCCATCGCAGAGCTATGCAGCACCATAAGTGTGCACCGATGTTCCCTTTTGCATTTCCAGAAGCTTTACAAAATGTGAAGGTGTCCCTTGGCTCAGGCAGATGTCATCCAGCCAAGATGTGTGCGCATATGGGATCACTGCTTTCCCTTGCCTGCTGGGAACTAGGGCCAGCGTGAATGTGGGTGGGATCTGGCTGCCTGTACAAAGTTTGTAAACCAGACATGTCCTAAGCCAGGGGTAGGCAACCTATGGCACGTGTGCCGAAGGCGGCACACGAGCTGATTTTCAGTGGCACTCACACTGCCCGGGTCCTGGCCACCGGTCCAGGGGGCTCTGCATTTTAATTTAATTTTAAATGAAGCTTCTTAAATATTTTAAAAACCTTATTTACTTTACATACACAATAGTTTAGTTCAGGGGTCGGCAACGTTTGGCACGCGGCTCGCCAGGGTAAGCACCCTGGCAGGCCAGGCCAGTTTATTTACCTGCTGACATGGCAGGTTCGGCTGATCGCGGCCCCCACTGGCTGCGGTTTGCCGCCCCGGGCCAATGGGGATGGCGGGAAGCCACAGCCAGCACATCCCTCACCCGCGCCCCTTCCCGCTGCCCCCATTGGCCCGGGACGGCGAACCACAGCCAGTGGGGGTCGCGATTGGCCAAACCTGCCGTGTCAGCAGGTAAATAAACTGGCCCGGCCTGCCAGGGTGCTTACCCTGGCGAGCCGCGTGCCAAACGTTGCCGACCCCTCATTTAGTTATATATTATAGACTTATAGAAAGAGACCTTCTAAAAACGTTAAAATGTATTACTGGCACATGGAACCTTGAATTAGAGTGAATAAATGAAGACTCGGCACACCATTTCCGAAAGGTTGCCGACCCCTGTCCTAAGCCTACTCAGTATGAAAACAGCCTCCTTTCCCCCCTTCATGGATGTGTTGCAGTGTGCAGCAGCCAATGATTACATGAATTGTGTTTGCCACACTGGCAATCAGATGGGTGTAGAGGCAACACTAGCAAGCTTTCACCTACCAAGTCCTCACTCCATGACATTCTGCACCTACTCAGCTAGTAACTGACTTCCCTTTTTCCATGGTCAGTGATTTTGGGGTATGTTTTCATGATTCAAAGCAGGAACAGGTATGTGAGGTTTCCCAAAATAACAGTAGGCACAGACACTATATAGAATAATATAATTTGTGGGAAATTAAGTCCTTTCTTCCCTCTTCAAGTACAATCCTGATCTTCTCACTGCCCTGGCATCACGAATCTTTCCAGTGTTTTCCCATGTTAGTATTCATGAATTTGCCTCTATGGTCCACTAAGCCTTGCGAAATCAGCCAATAGTAACCTTTTCAGTTCTGTTACTCATTTTCCCCTGTAGGGGGGCAAAGTGATGGGGTATAAGTGCCAGCAATGGCCCACACACCATTTGGAAACCCCATGCCTCACAAACCAGCACAACTACAACCCTGACAGTAGACTTTCCAACTCCACAGTGGTTTCCAATGGACCTATAGCTGCCTGGTGTAGCCGCAGACAATAACAACCCACTTCTAAACCAGTATAGCTTCCATGAATCAAGTGTTCTGGCACCAGAGGATTGTGCAAGCTCATCAGACAGATCCATGAAGGTCTGTTTTCTCAATTCTGAAGCTACTGCTGGTCTTTCCAGGTTTCCAAAATGATGTCATTTCACCACACTGAGCTGGTTCTCCCACACCAGAAGTCACAGTCCAGTAATGGGCATGCCATGGCAATACCGGCATTCACCAGCTCTCTCTCATGCAAGCTGAATGAATTGTCATTGACCCTCAAGGTCAGCCATCTTTGATGTGTTAGAAAGTTATACCCAAATTCCATCCAGCATCTTGCCATTCACCTACTCCGCTGCATAAATGTGTATACTGCGATCAGGAGTAGAATCAGATCATCATCCAGTTGCTCCAGGTCTTCCACCCAGTTTTTCAGGGAATAGCAGTGAGGGGCAACGTGATCAGGAACTCCCATCGGCAAATGTAAAGGGGGTGGACAGTACCAACACAACAAAAGAAAATGTTTCCTAGTGTGGTTCCCTGTGATGCACAGAACCCTGGTATGGTAGCATTAATGTCACATACCTACAACAGCAGTGTGAACATAAGTATATGTGTGTACACAGCATTTACATGGGTCCACCACAGCATATGTGGACTCTCGGGCATGAGTATGGGATGCAACCAGGAGCATTTACATGATCCAGTACTTGGGTATGTGCACAGGTGGAGACATAGGCTAAATGAAATATGTAGCATTTGGATATTAATTAATATAAGGTTAAAAATAAAGTATACAGTACATAGCACAATTGCCACAACTCCAGGAGAAGGGAGAACAGATAGCCTAGAATACAGAATGAGTAGGAAGAAAGTAAATAAACCTATGAAAAGTATAATTTGTGAATTCACCCAGGATGCAATTTAACAAGCGTGCACTGACTCTTATAAACTGATTTTAACGCTAATATTAATTCTTTCAGTAGATAGGTAATTAAGAAGAATTTAGAGTTTGTATTTTTACATATATCTTAGTTGTTTCACATCCTTAGACAAAATACGAACTTTCTACTCATAGGGACTAGTTTTCCCCTTACTTAAAGTCAATAGCAAAACCTTCATTGACTTTAGAGGAGGAGGATCAAGCTTATATTGCTTGAAAAGCATACCTTGTAAAAATGATGGATGAAATCTTGGCCCCATTGGAGTCTATGACAAAATTCCCATTGATGTCTAAGATTTCACCCTATACTATTTCTTTTATTAGAGATCGATTAGGCATTTGAGCAACGGACAATGTCTACACTCTTATTCATGGACTAATGATTTCTCCCCATTTTCTTTCTAAATGCTTTCTCATCATCATTATTTCCTACTTTACAATTGGCTAGGAATGTGAACATTCAGATTTCTCCAAGGCCACCGTTAGCTCTTCTCCACAATGCTTTCTTATTAGGAAATATTTGAAAAGCACCTCTTCCTGATATGTCACTTCTGCTGCTTTCTCAACTGTTATCAACCCAGGAACATCTATCCCGAGGCAGGTGCTACACTCATGGAGGGCCACAGAGGTTTAACTAACTCCCAGACCTGCTGAATCTAGTCTTAATATTTTATTTTAAATACTACTAAAATATACCTTGGGGGGGGGGGGGGGGCGGGGGGGGAAATCAAGCAAGACACTGCACAGTTTTAAAGTTTTTTCCTATTTCCTATATTCATATATATGAATAACAAATGTTTCCTATTTTATTTCTATTATGTCTGCCAGATTAAATTCCTGTATAAATGTTATACACATAGTCTAATAAACGGCTAAGGAAATGTCAGTGATGCATCAATACTAACAAACATTAATGAGAGAAATAAAGTAAAAGAGGATATTAAAAGCAATATTTTAAAGAGAATTTTCTTTAAAATCGGGAATAAGGGATCTAGTGAAATAAAATTACCCCTTTGTCATTGACTCTTCAACTAGCTTCATGGCTACTTTAAGGTTTTCCTAGTGAGAGGACGTAAACGACACCTTGGTCTCAGCATTGGGTTTAAACTCTCTTCTGAAGGAGTAGATCAAAGAACTGCAGTAGTTTCAATAGAGAAACTTGACAGGCAGCATCTTGATAGACAGACCATCACTTTGTTGTCGGTTTCATCAGCGGCTACTCTGTCTTCTGAAAGGAGCATCAATTTGTTGCAATTCTCTATTAATTTCATTTTTCTTTAGGGAAACCCTCTTAAACCACTACAACCCCTCCTTACTAGTTTTCAGAAATTAACAGTGTCAGGAAAGTATCTCTGGCAAACTCCGTTTATGGTTTTTCTCTAGCAATCCTCTATAAAGGTGTCTCCACCTCCCTCATACACTCACTCCCCCCTTATCTCCCCCCCCCCCCCCCCACGTCTCTTCTACCATGCGGCAACACACCATGATCCTATTGGATTAATACACACGCAATATAGTTTCAGGATCTGATTGGGAAAACAAAACCAAAAAAAAAAAAACCCCACCCTAGCTTGCCATATACCTCCCGAAGGGTTTGCCTGGATCATTTATTTATCTTGTGCGCATTAAGAAACCACCATTAGGCTGTGGTGGGAGGTGCTTTACTTTCTGAGTGCCAGCCTGCCTCTTTTGCACTGCAATAGGAATACACAATCGAACTGAAGCTGCAAGCTTGGCAGGAGCCGCCTGGTGCGTGCGTGTGTGTGTGGTTGTTGGTTCTGTCTATTGACACAGCTCTCTGCGTGTGTTTTCTGATATATATATTTTTGCTGGCGTTTTATTTTATTTTTATGACTATTTTATTTTATTTTTTTAAATCCTTGCCTGACTTTGATTGCAGCTTGGACTTAAGTGCCGCTGAGCTGCTGCTTGGAGGAGAAAGAGCGAGCGAGGAAGCTCTGTCTCCTTTCCCTCCGCTCTGCCTTCGGATTGGTCTCTCTCCTAAAGTGCTGTCCAAGGGTTGGCTGCAGGGCTGCTGAATAACAGGTGCATTTTGCTGCTCCGTTGCCTCTCAAAGAAGCAGCCGAGGAATGCTGGTGCATCTGATCTGTGGATAAGAAGGAGCAAAGGGGGGAAGGGGGGATCCTAACCCGACCCAGAAAGAGGAGAGCTGCCAGTGTGTAGGAATGTGGCTCATCGTTGCTGGATCCGGATGCTTGGCATAAAAAAAAAACCTGGACGCTGATTCTTGTGACTTATTAAAAACAAAGGGGGATCTGAAGAAGAAGAAAGGAAGTGGGGAATAAAAGCGAGCAGGATGCTCCGACTGCTGCTGCTCAAGGCTGAAGCGAACCTGGTGATTTAGCTGATTCAGCAGCTGCTGGAGGAGGTTGCATGAGGAGCTGTGGGGGGTTTCTGGGGCTGGAGACATGTCCCCTGACTGACTGATAGACTGGGAGACCGATCGCTTTCCCTTCCCTCTCTCTCTCACCTGCCCGTCTGCATGCTGCTTTCCCCAGCAGCAGCTTCTCCCTGATGTCTTGTCTTTCCCTCCGGGGGGGTGAAAGGCACCTAGGATGAGTGAAGGGGCTGCCTGCGCCTCCCCACCTGGTGCTGCTGCTGCTGAGGAGGGGGCGGCGGCGGCGGCTGGGGGCCCGGACGGGGATGGGGCTCCCGACCCCCCCAGGGAGCTGCGATGTAGTGACTGCATCGTCTGGAACCGGCAGCAGACGTGGCTGTGTGTGGTGCCTCTTTTCATCGGCTTCATCGGCTTGGGGCTCAGTCTCATGCTGCTCAAGTGGATCGTGGTGGGCTCCGTCAAGGATTATGTCCCCACTGAGTTGATGGATTCCAAAGGGATTGGGCAGGACCCCTTCTTCCTCTCCAAGCCCACCACCCCGCCGAAGAGCATGGAGACCACCACCACCACCACGTCAAGGACACCCAACCGGATAAGCACCCGCTTAACCACCATGACCCGGGCACCCACCCGCTTCCCGGGGACCCGGGTCCCCATCCGGGCGAGCCCCAGATCTACCACTGTGCGCCATACAGCTGCCCCCCCTACCAGTCTCTCCACCACGGTCCCCTTCAGCACCACCATCCTGACCTCCCGTCCGCTGCCCGGGACCCCCAGTACCCAGCCAATGCCCATCTGGCCCACTGCGGCATACGCTACCTCCTCCTATAAGATCTATGTCCACGACTCTGCTCCATCCTGGACCTTATCTCCCTTCCAGGAGTCCACCACCACCACACCAGAAACTAGCACTAGCCCCAAATTCCGTAAGTAAAGCGAAAACTGCCTCGCCTTTGGGCACCCCCCTTTTCACCGCACCCCCACACCTGGTTTAGTCTTTGCATGACTTCAAGAGCCAAGCTGGTGGTGTTTCTAGTTTGGATGCTAATGTCTAGTATCGTAGGCAGACAAGGGTTAGCGTGCAATTACTGACACTGCAGAGCTGCTGGAAAGCTCTTAGATTAAGTTTCTGCCTCTCTTTCCCCCCTCCCCTCTTTACCCCCGTTCCTCCCCGGCAAGTTCCCTGTTTGTGTGATGGATGTTCACACAGTAGCAGTCATTTGAGGTGGAGATATCTCACTATATTTTATAGGAAAGCAGCAGTCCCTCTTTCCCCACAGCTTGGTCCAAGGAAGGGCTGTTGAGAAATCAGTGGTCAGAAGGGATAAGTGATGATCCAAAATTTGGTGGTGGCTCTGGAGAAAGGCGCTGGCACTAATTCTGTGGCTGCTGAGATGAAGTGAACTGGTAGACTGATGTTTGGTGCTCCTCACATAGGGTGTGCTAAGGTGTGGGTGACAATGAGTGAGTTTCCTTTAGCCTTCCAGGCAGTCGTTAAAAAAAAAATCTTTAAATATAAAATGTGATCCAAAGAAATCTCCCTTTCCTTGGTGCCTGGCTGTTGAAAAGACCCTTAGCCAGTGCTCTCCGAAAGGGACATGAGCCCACCCCCTGAATATGAATAAACGCTCAAATATGATCCAGTCTCATCTATTTGCCATCCGCCACCTCGGCAGATTACTGCCCTCATTGACTAGCTCTTAGAAAGGGGGGTGTTTAATTTCCCTGAATGATGTTTGGTGGCTGACTCTTCCCACCAGCCAGATCGCAAAGCGAAGGATTCTGGTTTAATTTGAAAATTAATTTGGATCGGGGACCTCTCCCTGCCGGCTGTGAAGGTTATC
The DNA here is from genome assembly GCF_002925995.2 of Terrapene triunguis. Classification (NCBI taxonomy): domain Eukaryota; kingdom Metazoa; phylum Chordata; order Testudines; family Emydidae; genus Terrapene; species Terrapene triunguis. Next base: position 2,831,321 of record NW_020664497.1, on the reverse strand, counting down.
TAGGACGAACGGCAATCTCTGCCAGCGGAACTTCTGGGCAGGGCCGTTTAGTAAAACGATTAATTATACTGTATTAGAGTCTTGTGTGTTTTCTTGGCTACAGTCTAGGAAACGAGGCGCTGTGTGTCCCCCATTAGTGGCTTCTGCTAGGCACGTCAATTCAATTGAATGTTATCATCGGAATCGCTTTTGTAGCCCGTGGCTCCCCTTTTTGCATGCTAATCTGTGGTTGTTCCGCTGGAGGATTTGGTTAGTTAGTCATTTAAACTTTTTTTCCCCATTACATCTATTTGCTGATAAGCCCCGGGATAAAGAGTCCATATGCACAGCAAACTGATGCCGTGCATTGGCAAACCAGGCAGAAGAACGGTAAATCTGAAGGGGGGGCGAACACAGCTGTCACTAAATCAGAATGGCAAACAAGGCAATAACTCGCTTCTCCAGCCTTTGATCAAGGTAGGCGAGAGAACCTTCCTTTCAAGGTGCATCTGGCAAAAGGAAGTTGGAGGTTACAATCAGGAAAACCTTTTGTGGAAGAGCTCCAGGGCTGCCACTCTCATTTCTGCCCATAGAGATGTTTCTGAAATATACATTTTTTTCTTTTCCTTTTCCTTTTGTCCCAAGGGTGCCTGATCTTCATCCCATCCGCCTGTGTTCAAACCTTGTATAAGGCAACAAAGCTATATGGCTTTTCAAACTGCATTGACTTTTGTAGGGTTGAAATGCTGTACGTTGGCTCAGGGCTTCTGCCAATATTTAAATATTACTGTGCCATCTTGTAATCCATTTCCAGCTCTCATTCCCATCTTTTTGGGTCTTTAAAGAGAAATCCACTGTAATTTCCCTCCCTCCACACAGTCTCCCTATGCATTAAAGCGGACACAAGGCTTATTAATAAATCATGATCAGCTGGCAGGACCAGTCCAAACCAAGACGAAAAATCAACAACAACAAAATCTTGAGCTGGTTTGAGCACTTACACAGATTTATAAGCAATATTTGTTCCCTTAGATTGCTAATACCAGATAGACCAGGGTGTTTCCCCTTATTAAATACCACTCCCTTATAGGATGAAATGGAAGAAATGCAAATCCATCAGAAATTGACCCTGTTTGAGTGCATTGATAGCAGAGATTATCATTAACGGAAGATTAAATAGATTACATAAAAAAGGATTTGAATTTATAGGGCATGTGGATATTTTTTAAGCCCTCAGCCTCATATAATCTTTCTCTGAGGTTGCAGTATCAACTGGGGAGAAAGAAATGTAATCTCTCTTTCATGAACTACTGACAGTGTGTGACCCTATGACCCAATATCTGCATCTTCCACTTGCTTTGATTGTGATTAACAGGTCTTGTGAGAAAAGGAACTCTCTCTTTTTTTTAATTCAGCTTCAGTTTCCAGGTTGAGCTGTCTGTTCTTTCTCTGCCCATTGCCTCAGCTGCTATTAAAATGAAAGTCATGGTCCTGTTGTATCATGTGAATACAAATATGATATGACAAGGCTGGTGCCCTGGCTTTCAAGACAAGTGCAGACCCTTGTTTGATCCTCTGCCTTGGAAAGGCACATGTGTAGGCAGGGGTCATAGATCATTTAGCATTTCACAGTTTACAAAAAGAGCTTTATCCAGATTGTTTTGTGTTGCAGTTTATTAAACCATTTCAAGATGTGATAACACTGGGCTTGGAATGTGACTTTGGAAAACAGAAGGCAAGTCTGGAGGTATTTGTTCAGAAAACTGGATTTATGTCCATTTAGTGTAAGTGTTAAAAAAAGATCTTTGGTGGTGGTGGGGAGGATGTTCATCTGCAAAGATATCAGGAAGTCTCTTTGTTTTTGTGGATGTGTAGGATGAAAATCATTCTTGGTTCGGTTTTGCTCACAGACAAGTTATCTATTTGCTCTTTTGAAAGTTCTTGATGAAATTCCTCCAGGTTCTGACCAAGCAAAAGCTAGTTGCTTATCAGTTCACAAAATATAGTACTTAATTTGGTGTTCAAAATAAAAATCAGTCACTAATCTAGAATGACCATCTAGCTTGGGTATAAGAGGAACTTACCTACTAACTGAAACATCCATAAGGCTTCATTTTTATTAAACATTGGTTTCATGTTTAAAGTATCATGCCCTGATTTTTTTCTATATGCCTTTTTCTTGATATGCTGGGTCCTTCAGAAATGTTATTATATATATGTTGAGATGTTGTACTTGAAATTATTCACGCATGGATTCAGCTATGCAATGACATGGTGCTTCCTCTTGTATCCATACACCAAGAAGCTCAGGTCAGGCAGCCCTGGCTCGTATAATGCATAATAACCAAGAAGAGAGATGTTACAGAACTCCTAATCAATACCTTTTGTGAAATCCAATTGAGAGCTTTTTTTAAAAATCAGACTGAAGCAGACTGAAGCAGACTGAAACCCTAGTATATTTTGATTTTCATTGGTCTTAATATAGGATTATAAGACTTTTTCTGCTTTAATCAGTTATGCAAAGCATGTCCTTTATCTGCTTATTTTGCACAACATGGGTTGACAAAACAAGCCTGGCACCTGAACTAGTGCCATCAGCATTGGTTTCATTTCACAATGGATTAAGTATTTTTTTTTTCACATTAAGGGTGGTATTTAATAAATGGCATGGGAGGGCTTTTACCAAAGAAATTCCGTGTGGAAATCCTCTCCCTGCTATGTGTAGGAGATGTCAGACCCTCATGAAATGTGATCAGCTCTTTCCATGGCTCAGAAATCTTCTACCCACAGTTGACCTGATCCTTGAAACACTTACCTGTGCTCTCAACTTTATTACCATGGGTAATCCCTAAAATCAATGGGACTACCCATGGTAGTAAAGTTAAGCAGGCTCACAAGGGTTTGCAGGATCAGGATCTTACTTTATTAACCAGTTTGCAATGCATTGAGGGCTGATGAACCAAAGAAAACTAGAGCCTGAAAGGCAGTTGCTTCCTCTACCCCTTTCACACACACACACACACACACACACACACACACACACACACACAGCAAACTTTTGTTTTCCCCCAGCTGAAACAATCAGTAGATAAAGGGATACTGTGGTGATAACAATCATGCATTTAAAAATTACTTAGCCACCAAGTAATACATGGGAGTAATTAAAATTTAAGTTGATTTTCTCCAATTTCTGAGGCCTTCTTGCTTTTTTGTGTTTCCATCAACTTGGACAGTGGTATTAGACTTGTTAATTTCATTTTCTATTTATAGATAATTTTCATTTCTGGTAGTTATGCGCTAGCACATTATCATTGTGTCTGACGTTGATTACTCTGCAGTGGAAGGTTTAAATAAAAATATACAAATACCAACATATTAATGTTTTAAAAATATCTTTAAATTTTGATTTTAATTATACTCAAATTATAGTTTTACACTTAAAAATACACTTAAAATTAGAAGCTATATAGAACATTTGGTGTTAAAAATCAATATAAAACAGTCATCAATTATATAGCTTTTTGGTTTTGCCATTGAATACCATAAGAATATAACTTTATAATAACTTTCTTATAATAATTTAACCATATATTATATTAATGGATAGTAAGTGAGAATGTAATTGTGTCCAAGTGGAGTAGTTTTAAATGGTTGTGAATTATATATATTTCCTACTATACTATACAATTCTTCTTTTTATTCAAGTCTTTAACAAAGGTTATTGGAAATATCAAGATAGAGGAAGAATGCAATAACAATTGAGCAGTACATGCGAATGGAAAACAGATGACTTATGTCCTGTAGAAATTGTTTAGATTCATAGATCAAACTAAATATTGATTAATTTGTTTGGTTCAGGATTCGTACACTATATTTCAACCAGTTACCCTAATTATGGAAGGAAAGGGACCTTAATGTTTCAAATTATTATGCTGCCTTTTAAGATTGAAGGGGGGGCTACAAGGCTATTCATTAGGGTGATATAATCTGTGATGTTTGGTAGAAGTAAAGGTTTCCTTTTTTTCATAGCATGTCTTCCCATTAGCAACTATACAAGGACTATATATGATATATGTTGACAACAATATACTGTTATAAAAGTATTGACATATCACAAAATATTACCCTAAAGTAATGATAATGGTCTGTGCTAAACCACAGAAAATACAAGTTCAAAATTAAGGACAAAAAATCGGTCTCTACCCACCTTATTGTGTCTAGCTGTTGCAGCACACATGTGACTTTACAGCATGTGACCCACGGTTCAGAGACCTGCTGAAATACCCAATAAAAATAGGGATTGTTATGATTTGGATTCAGCTTTACTTCTGAATTCTTTAGTATTTGTTGTTTTCAGGAGGTATTTAACATTACTTTTACACAGTTTTGTGTTGTTTAATTTTGTTTGTTTCTCTTACCATTTATTTGGAAATAAAATAAAGAAAAAGAAAACATGCCAATGAAATTACATTAAGTTGTTAACAACAATTTGGAGACTCTTATGAATCGCTCACATGAAAGACTTCACTGATTGCACAATATTGGGCTGTTGAGTGAGCACGGTGGCTGTATATGTGGACAAGTACCTGCACTCTGTATGTCTCCTGGCATTTTTTTCTTAACTCTTCTTTTGCCGTAGTTTGAACACAGTGTCTCACGCCACCCATATATATATAAATATCCATTACATATCAGCAAGGGGCCTTCAGGGTTGTTCTGAACTCATGGTCAGTGTCATTGGGGGCCAAAATCTTTTTACATCAAGCCCCGCCTTCACAGTTTGACAGTTAATGTTTAGATGTGTTGGTCAGTATAAAAAGCAATATTTCATTACAAAGGAAATGGCATATAATGAGTAGGTGGGAAGCAGAAAAAAGAAACAAAACACTTTATGTAATGCAATCTATGTAATTCTTATTATGCTGGTAACTGATCCTTTGAACAGTCATGTGAGGGTAACAGATGTCAAACCCTGTGCCTTAGTAGGGAGGCTATTCTTTAGAATTCTTCCTTACAAAACCCTGGTGACTCTCCTTGTTTAGAATTACATTTCCCAGAATTCTATTCACTCAAGCCTCTCACACTCTTTCTCCACCCCCACCCCACTCCTAACATCCAGCCATTGAGTGGAGTGTTTCCTCAGGAGAAGAGGTCTCTTTCAGGGTGTTCTCAGATAAGCCTGCCAAAGCAGTGAGTATGTTCACACCCACAAATGAGAAAGAGAATGAACATGCAAACAGAATTCAAGGTAACAAATGCAGCAATGCAAGTACAAGTGGCACGGCAATTGTTTTTGTACTTGTTGTTTAGCAACAAGCTCCTTCTTCTGGTGAAAATAAATCCTCAGGAAAAAGAGATGGGTAGCCCTCAAAAAGGATGGGAAAATAGAAAAGAGCAGTCTTTAGTCATCATTCCCACTAGAAGGTGCTTGACAAATGTTTAGTTGTATCATGCTTTTCCAGCCTAAAATGGGCCTGGCTGGGAGGTATGGTTTTATTTATGTCATGCTTAGATATGTTCTCAGCTTTTCTGCAAAAGCATGGAAAGATTCAGCAACACCCTGTGCTTACCTATTTCCTGTGATTTCATCAGTTGCTAACTTATGTCTGTCCCCCACAACAGATGGAGTCAAATTGTGTTTAAAAATACAAATGGACTTATATAAAGTTTAACAAACATGGAAATGTTTGACCAAAGCTTTAACATTTTTAAAAGAAAGTCTTCTGTCCTCAGAAATCTAGTATTATGTATACTTTCCATAAGATATTTGGCAGCCGTGGTGCAAATACAATCATTCAAAGACTATTTGAAGTTCTATTTTTATAATTTTTATTGATTCTGTGCTCCTGAATCTCTTTGCAGTTTTTTATTTTTTATTGCTAATTCATAGGCGAGGTAGAGCTTGCTCAAACCTTCAAAACCCAAATTGAGCTCAATTTATCTGGTTTCAGATTTCATTACAAATTGAAACTCAGACCAACTAAAATACCTGAGAATTGTGCTTTAAGTTTTGTGTTGATTTTGTGATTTTTTTTTTTTTGCTTCAAAGTATCTGAAAGCTTTGCATGAAAATAAAATTGAAACTTTAAAGCAGAGATTAGACAGGGTTTGGGAGCCTAGACACTGCAATGACTGCCTAAATAAATGGGTGAATAGGTAGATATATGGAGGTGAAGTCTCACCTCTCTACTTCTGGCTTTACTGAGTTTTAAGGATTCTTTGCTCTGCTGAATTTAAACTGCTTGTCTACCCTGTGTAATGTGACCCCCACCTCCAGTTTTTATTTTGCACTACATGATTGGTCAACAAAACACAGGAGGCTGGCACTTGAACCTTGATAATATGTGTTGGAAAAGATGATGTTCCTAGTCTATAGAAAAATGAATTAACATTTTAAAAGCTTTTTTGAACAGATTTCTCATAGAAGCATTTTGTAACTTTGCAACATAATCTGGAAAAAATATATGCAGCCAATGATCTATGGAAATTTTGTGCTTATCTGGCAAAAATATGCTGAAGAACCTCAATTTGCAATCTTTAACCTGGAGATTGATATAGCTCCCAATCCTGCAAACACGTATTTAACTTTAAGTGAGCAGTGCAATACATTTCAAAGTTACACACACACACACACACACACACACACACACACACACACACACACA
>NW_020664497.1:2776308-2824667 GCF_002925995.2 Terrapene triunguis | reverse complement strand
ACACACACACACACACACACACACACACACACACACACACACACACAGTAAAATGTTTGTATAAACACACTTGACTTTTTAAATGTGGTTTTCTTACTTTTGGCTGTTTTTAGGCAGTTAGCAATACTTAAATGTGGTTATTAGTATTCAGTTTCCATTGGTGAGGTCATCTTTATTTTGTTCAGTACTATATTGAAAAAAAGACTCTTCCTCTTCACACCCCCCTCCCCAAATAGTTTATAGTAAACTTTCATCTTTGTGTGATGTAATTGCTTAGTTCTAGACCAGGGGCTCTCAACCTTTCCAGACTACTGTGCCGCTTTCAGGAGTCTAACACAAAAGTGTCACAGGATACTATTACTGAAATATTGCTTACTTTCTCATTTTTACCATATAATTATAAAATAAATCAATTGGAATATAAATATTGTACTTAAATTTCAGTATATAGTATAGAGAGCAGTATAAACAAGTCATTGTCTGTATGAAATTTTAGTTTGTACTGACTTTGCTAGTGTGTTTTATGTAGTCTATTGTAAAACTAGGCAAATATCTAGATGAGTTGATGTGCCCCTTTGAAGACCTCTACATACCCCCAGGGGTACATGTATTCTTGGTTGAGAACCACCTGTTCTAGACCACCAAGAGTCATCTCAGGATTTTTTTGCATATTGATTTTAACCGATAACCTCAAATCCAAGCTTGGTTCTGTATTACAATGGTCAAATACCAGGTGTATGGATGCTACTGCATGCATTGGTTTTTGGGGTTTTTTTTTTTGTTTTTTTTTTTGGTATATCTTTCTTTGCTGAGTTTGTAGGCAGAAATGTGTTAACACTGATTCTTTCAAAAGACATTTCATGTTTGTAACGCTTTTGGAAACTTTAAAGGTGACCCGCTCCCTTGATGTATTTTCAGATTTAAGTAATTGTTATAACTATGTCATTAAACTACATTCATATTTGTTATTTCACAACATCATTATTATAAACCTCAGGATTTTAGTTCATTATGAGCTGAGACTTGATTGCTGGTTGTTACCAGATAGAGGGGCTGTAGCACTGTGTAACAGCAAACCATTAAATTAGTATTAATAGCAAAGAGCTTCTTTTCCAGATCTGATCATTCTCACTGATGTCAGAACTTGTAAAGCAAGCCATTGACATAAGATAGAGTTATTCTGTTGGAGTGTCTTCATCGGTCTGTTTTAGTGGAACGACAAAGGTTATTTCTTATTTGGTTTGCAACTGATTTATGAAACAGGCAAGGAAGCCTGGAACTGCTGTTTCTAAATATAATCAGGATCTTAATGAAATCAATTGTCATATAGTTTGTATCCAACCCTGTTACTAAGCTTTCAAAATTACCTTGCATTGTGCAACACTAAAATTTTACTCTTTCCCATATATGCATGCAATAAAAAAAAGCCATGTGAAATTTATGATAAATGATGAAATGCTATTTCCTATAATGTACTGAAAATGGCTGACTGTTGTAAAGTGCAAGTATCTCTATTACGTCTGAGTGACTAGATAACACTCAAAATGTTAACCATAAATAAATAAATAAAATGAAACCATCAAATGTGTTAGTACATAAAATGGGCTTAGAATTATAGCTAAAATAGCAGTAAATTATTCATTTGGTTGGCTTTTGAACTGTTCAGGTAATAGCTACAAAATAAATAGCTTCCAATGGATTTCTCAAAGTATTCTTGTTACAGAATTTAGGGGTGCGGGGGTGTCTGTGGGAGAGTTAATGCCTTCTTTAAATCTGTGAATGACTCTGCAGTAGAGAAACAGGATTTTTGTTTGAACCTTGTGGAGATAAGCTGCACCAAAATGTTATGGTAATTTTTTCTTCATTTAATAGTATCTGAGATAAAGGTTTTGCAATGGCAGAGTTCAATAGGCCAGGAAACTTAACTGAGTGGATTATCCTGATGAAATTTCAGTGCTACTGACTTAGGCTGGAGGTGGTTTTATAATTATTCCACTGAGTGGCTGTTTCCCCAGGTTTCTGTTGTGAATGGCTTATTGCTATTACAGCGTACGTTTTATAAAGGGTTTAGCAAATTTTAAAAGACCAGCTGTTTGGTCATAACACTATCAATCTAAATAAATCAATCAAAAAAACAGAGGACAGGAAAATGCATGCTCAAAACTAGTAGAACTTTGTAAATTAGCAGTGTTCCTTGACTTGGTAAGTTATTAAACTTAAATGATGCTTCTGAGTTTATAGTGTAACCTTTATAAGGTACCCAACTTTATAATTATTTTGTAGTTAAAAAACAATCAGAGGGATGCTGAACTGACACAACGTTTTCTGTTGTTAAACACTAATGGGGTGGTGGCATAATTTTTGCACAGTATATGTTGTCTGCCTCAACTGGCCACAGATTAGCCTACTACTGCTACCTGGTAAGGAGGTTACACTTTGTAGCTCAAACAGTAGTGTTCTGAGCTATGGAGGTAAAGACCCTGGATTCAAATCTTCCCAATGACTTATGTTGAGGGTCATTACTTACAACGTATGACATACATACAAAATACAGAGGATGTTCCATATGTTTACAATCTGAGGGCTCACTTTGTCTCTTCTGTATTGATGAAATGGAGGCACGCTACCTGGATCAGTGTAATGCCTTGTATCAATATGCCAAAGAAAAGGAATGATGCCTCCCAGGTAATGGAGGTGAGCAGATATAATACTAATAAATATCTGGAGCTTCTTATCTGTAGATCTGAAAGCACTTTACCATGGCAGTAAGTATCATTACACCCTTTTTTGTAGATAGGGAAACTGTATGTTGAAGTGAGTATTGACAGAATATCCTTAGCCCAGCTCAGGGATGACATTGTGGAGATGTAGCTTCTGCCTGGCTCTCCTGTGTCCAATTTTACCCCTTGTTTTTGTAGGTACTAAGGAGGAGAAGGGTTCCTGGTACCCTCATCTCTAAAGCACCTCATAAGGGATGGCATAATTTAGCTCTAAATAAATAGAAAGAACAACAATTTAAAAAAAATTGTTTATTTTAGTGAATATGAGGCGGTTGTAACATCTTGCAGAATTCTAAAGGGTTTAAGTCCTTTGCAGAGCTAGATTTAGGCCAGATATACAAGAGTGAGATTTAAGATCAGTTTACAGTATATTTAAAAGAGAAATATTATGCTGGCATAATGATTGTTACTTTCACAATTTTTTTTTCCAAATTAGGATCATCATGTCATCTCCATTTTAATAGACTGTATGCTGGTTAAACTACCTGTCATGAAATGTAAGCACTCTTTGGTCAATTGCTGAAATATTGCCTGTGTCGACTGAAATTTTAGTAATTGGATATGCCACATAGCATGATACACTCAGTGTTTACATACATTTTGTGAGCTTGACAGATTTAGGGTTTTGTAGCCAACTGCACCTCAGTTCCTGAGAAGTGCATATATAAATGTGAAAGTAACCCAGTTCCAGGAATTGTAGAGTAAAGGCTTCTGTACTCATTTCTGGCTTGCTCACAATTTATAATTTGGAAGGATGAACAGATATATATTCATTTCTGATGATAGTTTAAAATACATTTGTCCTGATTTTATCAGCGTTCTTGGTGCTGAGCTTTGTTTCTTTTTAAAATGATGTATTTGTACAAAATGAAGACAGTAGGTAGGGGTCAACATCCAACAGCCTTATAATAAAGAAATTATTATAGAAGAGAGCCTTACAATGAGGATAAAGTGTACTGGATTACAAAAAAAAAAAATATCATTCCAATGAAGTATATAATTTGCAATGCTGTGAGGTTTTTGTCAGTGTAAAAGCAGTTGTGGATTTATTAGGGGGCTTATTTGTTGTTGTTTTTTAATGACAGTCCCACAAAGAAGATGATGAAAGATTATATCCAATTAATTAAAAAATACATTGCTTCTTAAATACGTCAAATGTAATTATTTAGTAACACGCTCTTAATATCCTAGTGGACCCTTAATTTTTGTTCTGGTTTTTATTTCTGTTTATTATTGCTGTCTGTGATGGCATACAGTCTTGGCCATTTTTTTCTTCTGTTTTTAAAAAAAACCCAAATTTATTATAATTTAGGTATAGTATATTCTGAGATCTGTAGAATTAATATTATTATTTAGAAATTTCTTGATATAGCAACTTAAATTTATCCAGTACTTTACACATACAGAGAATTATTTCCTGCCCCAAAGAATTCGCATTCTAAAACAGATCAGATACACAACAGAGCAATACACCAAAGGATGAGCTAGGAGAATATATCGACAAAGAGAATGAGGGTCAGGATCCTTGGCAGAAGTTGGCTTTGAGAGGGGACAGGAAAGAGGGATGACAGGAACTGGGGGATTGTCCCAAATACAGCATGCTACTGGAAAGATGTAAGCACATGTTTAACTTTACACAGCCTTGCAGTTAAGCATGTGGATAAGTCTCTGCAGGATTGTGGCTATGGAGGAGTGGGGAGAAGTACGAAGTGGGGCATGCGAGAGAGACACTGAGTGTGTGATCTTGTGAGATGCAGAGCTCCTCCTGTGAATTGGGCAGCAACACCTTGCTTTCAATGGGAGTTGCAGGATGCGTTAAAGGATTCCCTTAAGGAAGCCGGAGATTATAGTGTGTACCGAGAGTCTGTATGGTGAGCAGAGAGACGCCAGACCCTGAGTGCTTTAGCAGAGAATTAGAGAATGGCCTCCTATTCAGAAGTCCTCACAGAGGCCAGGATTTGATTCAGTTCCTCCTACAATGTATCCTGATCAGGTCTGATAAATGAGGACCAAGAACTCCACAAGTTCAACTCAGCTCCACATAGAGTAAGATTGTGATGAGCATAAGCAGGGAGTGGGATAAGTAGAAAGAAACAAGATCAGAGGTGTAGGTGGGGTGAAGATGAAGCAGTTTCAGCGAATATGAGGAAAGGGTGATGTGGTCAGTGTAGTGAGAATGGAAAATAAGTTTGTATAGAAGGAAGAGTTGAGAAAAAGGGGGAGTGACATGATGACAAAACACAGCTTGCTTCTGTTTCACTGCTGTTTCTTTTATATTCTGTAACATGAGCCAAAAAAATTAGCATTCTCTAACCTATTGCAGATGTATGGGTCATGCATAGAACTGATAGAACTCTGTTGGGTCAATATAATCCTTAAACTTAAAAATGCTTTTAATCATGTTTTGACCTTTGGCTCCAAATCCTCTGTTGATGTAAGTGGGTGCAGCTCCACTAACTTCAGTGTGATTTCTCCATGTACACCAGCAGAGGACTGATTGTCCCTGAGGCTGCAATGCTGTCGTGAAAGACTGTTAATCACCATCAAATAAATGAAGCATTTGTAGAAGAGTCTGTAATGGCTCCCAATAAACCACTGCCATATGTTTCTCAACTCTTTTAAAGTAAAATAATTGATTTGTCATTCCTGATATTCATCTCGAGAAAACAAAAATGAAGGAAATAGCGTTTATGGGCCTGATTTTCAAACCATAAAGTATTTGAGGCTAAACATCTAATGTACTGTATAGTTAAATTTATATAATTGATTGTACCTTCTCTTGAACAATTTCCTAATGGCCAGAACTATTAGACTGGGAAATAGCATCCCAAGGGAAGCGAAGGAACCCCCATTGTTTGGGCCATTTAACACTGGACTAGAAAAATCACTTGAAAACCAGGATCAATCCTGCCTTAGTGCAGGGGTATAAATGAGACAACCGTCTCTAATTCCTGTGATACATTTGATACTTGTGTTTCTCCTGCAATTAGATCAGGTTACGAGTGAGGGGCCTGATTATGCCAGCAGCTGCATGCATGCAAATCCCACTGAAATCTCTCTTATCTTTATTCTGTATTCCATTGCCATGGGTGATGTACTAATTATTGTCCTTAATATTGCCTTATATTTTGGAGCTACAATGTTAATCTAGTCATACTTCTTTTAACTAAGGGCTTGTCTACGCTACCGCTTAAGTTGATGTAAGTTACATTGCTCAGGGGTGTGAAAAAAAAACACCCCTCCGAGTGACATAACTTACATCGACTTAAAGTGGTGTCAACACTGCTCTATGTCAGTGGGAAATGCTCTCCCACCGACATAACTTCCGCCTCTCATTGAGGTGGAGTAATTATGTCAAGGGGAGGGCGCTCTCCCGTCGACGTAATGTGTCTTTGTGGTAGTGAAGACAAGTCCGAAGGAAAAATCCATTTGAGTAGTGTTCTTGTTTGTCAAGGAGGCAGTAATGTGGGCAGCCATACTACAGCTTATGGGCCTGATGTAAAGCCATGGGGATCAATGAGTGTCTTTCCATTGAGCTTTGCATCAGGACCTACATGCATTCACTAATATGCTTAGTGGTGTTTACAATAACCAAATAATTTGCTTGTACATACCAATAAAGGGGTTAACCCTGCTTGTGTGACCTTTGGGTGGGCTAGAGTTGCCCTTCTCCAGTGCCTAAGTCAACCCAACTCACATAGAAAAGCACCCGGAGACCCAGAATTCAGGATTTTCAGCAAGGATTACACAGGTTCAACTCTCCACAGTCATATCCAAAAGAAAAAAAGGAATGAACTTAATTCTTAAGTACCAACTTTGTTATGTTTCTTTATAATAAGATGTTATAAATAACTTAATTTTACAGCAGAACATGGCTACTTTATAATGCACATACATTATCTTCACAGTTATACATCAATAAAAGAAATCTAAACAGCTCAGTCCCCACAGAAACACAGTGAGAAGAAACTCAGAGTTTCCAAAAGCTGCTCAGAGTCTTTGGTCACCAAATCTATATAGTCTGCTGAGTCAAAAGCAACATCTTCCCCCCTACCCACCCCCACTTGCTTGTTGGAACGCATGCAGAGTCTTTCTCTTCTGAAATCACTGTTATCCAGTCAGTTAACTGATTAACCAACCACACATTTAAGTACATAGATTCTGAGGGGAAAAGACCCCGCTGCAAAATGCTTCAGGGTTAAGGAAAACAGCCAGCTTTCTGCTCCTGGGTTCATTTTTTCCCAGCCCACACAGGGCACATGGCCTTTTGCAAAGCAGCTATCCTCACTGCTTGCTCGCCTGGAGTCTGAGACCTATTGAGCATATCCAAAACTAGCACAGCTAATTCCAGAAGCTTCTGAGTGTGGAAAGCTAATTGTGCATCTGTCTAACAACAATGACCCAGACACAACTCATTCCACCCCCCAATAGATCCCTTAAAGAGATCTCTCCCTAGTAGGCATATGGATTACACTTGCCTTACTCTGGTATGCTGGATTTGCCACAAAGTTGTTATTTTTAAAACCTCAAAGATGTGCATTCCATGCCACTGCAGCTCTCTAAGAAAATATCATTATGAATTCTAATAATAATAGAAAGGAATCCCATATGGCAGGAAGATGGAATATGTGATAAAGCTGATCCCCTCTGCACTTCCCCATACACGTGATTCCATGGTTCAAAAGGCATTAAAAAGATAGTTACCAAAATATCTTTTGAAACTGCTGGTATAAATGATTCAATGTAGGCCTTAATGATGAGTGAACCTCCAAAGATGGGAAGACTTTGTATTTCGTTCCAGAAATTGTACATGGGAGTAGGCAAACTGGTTTAGAGTATGTAAAGCAGTATGGAACCTATCCTTCTGTCACAACTTCAAGTGACCCCTAGCAAAACTTTAAGGTTTTAAAAGAGTTTGATAACTATCGCCAACTTTTTGTTTGTCTGTATTTTATTTATTTCATGTCTCCACTTCCTAATTTCATCTGAAATCAGAAATGTCCAATCTGCCAGAGAAGACTGTGTTTTGTTGCCAGATTTCTAGGGGATTATTAATATTGTTTATATCGGGGTAGGCAACCTATGGCATGCATGCCGAAGGCGGCACGCGAGCTGATTTTCAGTGGCACTCACACTGCCCGGGTCCTGGCCACCAGTCCGGGGGACTCTGCATTTTAATTTAATTTTAAATGAAGCTTCTTAAACATTTTAAAAACCTTATTTTCTTTACATACAACAATAGTTTAGTTATATATTATAGACTTATCGAAAGAGACCTTCTAAAAACTTTAAAATGTATTACTGGCACGTGAAACCTTAAATTAGAGTGAATAAATGAAGACTCGGCACACCACTTCTGAAAGGTTGCCGACCCCTGGCTTATATAATAAAAGTTATAGGCTTGCCAGTTGATATGATCAGAAGATCATACGGCTCTTGTCCCAGAATCAGGCTACACAGAGTCTTGCCAGGATCCTCAGGATGTATGACAAGGACACTTATGCTGAGAACAAAATACAGCCTTTAAGACTTCAATTGACATAAATGCTTAACTGCAAGGCTGTGTAAAGTTAAACATGTGCTTACATCTTTCCAGTAGCATGCTGTATTTGGGACAATCCCCCAGTTCCTGTCATCCCTCTTTCCTGTCCCCTCTCAAAGCCAACTTCTGCCAAGGATCCTGACCCTCATTCTCTTTGTCGATATATTCTCCTAGCTCATCCTTTGGTGTATTGCTCTGTTGTGTATCTGATCTGTTTTAGAATGCGAATTCTTTGGGGCAGGAAATAATTTTCTGTATGTGTAAAGTACTGGATAAATTTAAGTTGCTATCAAGAAATTTCTAAATAATAATATTAATTCTACAGATCTCAGAATATACTATACCTAAATTATAATAAATTTGGGGTTTTTTTTAAAAACAGAAGAAAAAAATGGTCAAGTTCAGCAGTCTCTCTTTGGAGTCTGTTTTTGAAGGTTTTTTTTGTTGCAAAATTGCTACCTTCAAGTCTGTCACTGAGTGGTTAGAGAGGTTGAAGTGTTCTCCCACTGGTTTTTGAATGTTATGATTCCTGATGTCAGATTTGGGTCCATTTATTCTTTTGCATAGAGATTGTCTGGTTTGGCCAATGTATATGGCAGAGGGGCCTTGCTGGCACATGATGGCGTATATCATGTTGGTAGATGTGCAGGTGAACTAGCCCCTGATGGCGTGGCTGATGTGATTAGGTCCTATGATGGTGTCACTTGAATAGATATGTGGACAGAGTTGACATCGGGCTTTGTTACAAGGATAGGTTCCTGGGTTAGTGTTTATGTTGTATGGTGTGCAGTTGCTGGTGAGTATTTGCTTCAGGTTGGGAGGCTGTCTGTAAGCGAGGACTGGCCTGTCTCCCAAGATCTGTGAGAGTGAGGGATCATCTTTCAGGATAGGTTTTAGATCTTTGATGATGCCCTGGAGAGGTTTTAGTAGGGGGCTGAAGGTGACGGCTAGTGGCGTTCTGTTATTTTCTTTGTTGGGCCTGTCCTGTAGTAGGTGACTTCTGTGTACTCTTCTGGCTCTGTCAATCTGTTTTTTCACTTCAGCAGGTGGGTATTGTAGTTTTAAGAATGCTTGATAGAGATCTTGTAGGTGTTTATCTCTGTCTGAGGGATTGGAGCAAATGCGGTTGTATCTTAGACCTTGGCTGTAGACAATGGATCGTGTGGTGTGTCCTGGATGGAAGCTGGAGGCATGTAGGTAAGTATAGCGGTCATAGGTTTCCGGTATAGGGTGGTGTTTATGTGACCTTCGCTTATTAGCACAGTAGTGTCTAGGAAATGGACCGCTTGTGTGGATTGGTCTAGACTGAGGTTGATGGTGGGATGGAAATTGTTAAAATCATGGTGGAATTCCTCGAGGCCTTCCTTTCCATGGGTTCCGATGATGATGATGTCATCAATGTAGCGGAAGTAGAGTAGGGGCGTTAGGGGACGAGAGCTAAGGAAACGTTCTTCTAAGTCAGCCATAAAAATGTTGGCATACTGTGGGGCCATGCGGGCACCCATAGCAGTGCTGCTGACTTGAAGGTATATATTATCCCCAAATGTGAAATAGTTGTGTGTGAGGACAAAGTCACAAAGTTCAGCCACCAGGTTTGCCGTGATATTATTGGGGATACCAGAAACTAGAATTATTGACAGTCTCACTTGACTCTTCTCATGAAATAGCCAAACCAGTTTTGCATTTACAGGGATTTAATAATTTGGAAAATATTTAGTTGTTAGCAGTTCACATTGTGGTAGCATCTAGAGACCTAAGCCCCAAACCAAATTTTCCTATCTTGGAGGTTCACTCAGCATTAATTTTAAGGCATACACTGAATCATTTCAGTTTTTAAAAAAATATTTCAGTAAAATCCTCTTTTTAACATCTTTATTCCAGTATTTAATGACCATTAAATGGCATAATCTACCATTTGGAATGGAGAGCCAAGATTATTGTTGCAGATACAATAATGAAATGAATGACAGGAAGAAATAATAAATGAATGGAATTGTACTATTAACATTTTATTTTATTACTGTTTAAGCATCGTTATGTTGAGCACTCAATAAAAGAGAGAGGAATACATGAGCATTCTATGTTGTGCTTGACATCTTTTACCAGTGAAGCTCAAGATTAAAATTTGTCATTGACTACGAATAGTAGGCCATCTAGGGTCTGATCTAGCTCTCATTGAAGTCAAGGACAAAACTCCTATTGACTTTAATGACATATGATCAAGCCCATACTCTTCCCCAAGGCCTTCATCAGCTCCTAATGAAGTCAGTGGAAATTTGGCACTTAACCTGTGTTACACCCTGATCATGTTCCAATGAGGTCATTTCATATTCCAGAACATAATCTAGCATAATGTGATGCAAGACCTGGAATAGTAGTAGTGGTACTGAATTATAGGCCTATCTGCATTAATACAACTATATGGAAAGTTTTCCCAGTGTTTATGTTATGCCTGATTCAAGGCAATGCTATAAATCCTTTATTTTTAAAAGTTATATCATTAGCTTGTCACCTCAAAATAAAACTGCTAAAAATCAATGCAAAATTACAGAGGTAGGGAATTTTTGCTACAAGTACAGTACAACATTTAAATTCTCCTCTGCCATTATTTTCCCCTTTGAAAGAGTATCAGTTGTATAATGGTATAATACATTGGCATTACATGCCTTTTGGGTCAGTGACATACACAATACATGCATGAGTTGTTTAGTGTGTTATTTACAAGATAACTAACCTATGCATCTTTCACACATTCAGTAAAGAAATAAAATCATTGTTTTAATCACATGGAAAAAAAAATGGATTGGATATTTTAAATCAATAATTCATGTATACTAACTAGTGTCTGTGATCTACTATTCAAATATTAGTCCAAAATTATCATCAAGAATGATGGGCATATAGAACTAAAGTTTATTTTGTGTTCCTGTCAGTCTATTGCCAAATACTCTAAAGATCTATAGTAGAAAAACTACATAATTTGTAGGCTGAAGAGTCTATACCTTCCTATTGGCTAAACCCCTGTGGAAAGAGGATTTATAAGCAGAACCAAGACATTCCAGTGAACTTGCAAAGTTAATAAGCTTTGCAAATGTAAGACTGAAAATAGTGATAAATTCCATAGTATAAACTGTGGCTATACGAAACTCTTAATAATTTTACTGTAGATATTTTCAGCATTTCATTAATAGAGTATATAATATGAGTAGCTTTGAGTCTATTCTATATAATGTGTCTACTTGATTTATATGCCTTGGTGTCAGATTTAGGGTAAATTCTTCTCCTATATGCATTCACTGCTCTGACTGATATCATTAGAAGTTTAATGGATCCAATGAAGGAGAAATTTAGCTTTTAGCAATCTATCAAAATTATGAGGTGTGTTAGGCTAAAGAGCTTAAATATCTAATACACTCCACTGTGGGCCATATTCTGCCAAGTGCTCAGTGATGATCATGGTATAAGAAACTAGTGAGATTGTTCTGCATGCAGAATGCTGAAGTTCTAGCCTGGGGTTAGCATTTTTAACTAGTGCATCTTTGTTAGTGAAAGCTAATATCCACAATACTGCTGCAACTTACTCTACCTTTTCCCTGTTATTACAGTTTGAGTAAAAGTTATCCCTTAAAAGTTGGAGTTTACCCTTGGCACATGGTGGGTCTTGTGCAGATAATATAAATTCAAAACACCAGTTCCATTGGTTCAAGTCTCAGGAAGAAAGAATCAAGAAAGTACACAAGGATACAGAACCACCCATGTTCTGCCATGGTTTTTTTTTTTTTAGTTTTCTCTTATTTATTATTTTGATTACAGTAGCACCAGCAAATTTGCTAGGGTTTTCTAAATATATAGAAAGGTGCAGCTCTCTCATTTTATGTAAAGTCTTGGTCTCTAAGTCTTGAATCTTTCAGTTTTTCCATTTTCTGAACTTTGCAGTTCCAGAGGCCTCTTAGGACCGTTCAAATCCTTATGTGTTTTCTTGATGGAAAAAGACTTGTATTTCACAAAGCAAAGCTAATTTGTGGCGTCATCTATTACAGTGAGAGGTTCACAGACCTTTAGGGTCATTGTTGCAAAGTCAATGGGAGTTTTGCATAAAAAATGATGCCAGAAAATGATCCCCAATGTCATGTATTAAAATGTTCAGAGAGAAAAATCAACACAGGTTTCTCTAAAGACCCCATTGTTGCTTCCCAACACTATACGAAAACTGCATCACAAGCCAGGTTTATCATAGGCGTGGACAGTAAATTGATCGACAATTTACTGATGTCCTTCATCTGTTTGTAATATATTGTGGAAATACTGCCTTATTTGCATAAGTTTGCAAAGGTGTCCAAGTCATGTGAGTGCAGGCCACTTGCTGGGGTTACCTGTGTATATCTTACTTAATCATTTCCTTGCCATTGTGGGAGGCCTCAGGTGCTGGTGCACCTTGGTCCCTCCTATTGTCTGCCAGTGACACACAATAGTCTTCTGTGGGCTGTAATACTTGTAGAGCCCTGCACAGATACAAATTTATACCTGTGGATGCGGATATCCGCGGATAGAAATTGATATCTGCTGAACCGCAGGATTCTCCTGGGAACCACAGTGGCAAAAGGAACAGAACGTGGGGCCGCCACTCCCAGGAGCCAGTGCCCCACACTGGCAGCTTCTCTGGCATGGCTGTACCGCCCCCAGCCCTTCTTCGCAGCTGCGTCTCCTGTCTGTGGTCTGTACAGTCCCGCTGGAGGACAGGGCTGGGGGTGATACAGCTGCGCCAGAGGAGCTGCCAGCACAGGGCGCTGGCTCCTGGGAGTGACGGCTCCACATTCTGCTCCTTTTGCTGCTGTGATTCCTGGGAGAGCCCTGCGGTTCAGTGGATACCAATTTCTATCTGCTGATATCCGCATCCACGGATATAAATTTGTATCCGCACAGGGCTCTAATGCTTTGGTCTAATTTCAGCTGTTGAGTTTAGTTTAGTATGCAGATGCGGCATGGTATTGGTGGCCTATGATAAACAGAAGGTCAGCATAGATCATCTGGTGGTTCCTTCTGGCCTTAAACTGACTCTAGGAATCCATAGTTTTGTAAGTAGGAAATCCATAGAGTATCTGTAATATTAACATATGGATGTAGTGTATGATTGGGTGGGAAAACCCTTTGAACTAAGATCTGGTATTCTATAAATAGGTTAAAATATCTATTTTAAACAAGTTTTGGCTTAATTTTGTGTAGTAATAAAAGTAAAAAGTTAAGTTCCATCTTTATTAGCTATGAACTGTGGTCCTCAAAATACACACTAATTATAATTACCAGTAATTATAATTTAAATATAATCCTAATTATAACTAACTATAATCTAAACATAGTCTTAATTATAACTGCAAAACTGCCAGAAGTCCATGTTTTGGCTGGAGCTACCTCAGTTTTTACAATCCCATTCAAGCCTCAGTCCCAGGAACTGTGAAACAGCAGTTTTTAAAGGCTGAAGTTCTGGCTCTCCATCACTATAGGCTGGAGGCTGCTGCTCCCTCTTTCTGCTTCACTGCACCTTGGTGCTGCTTGCGAGAATGAGGTTTCAGTGAGCTGGGACACAAAGGAAACAGACCATCCCAATCTTCCACTAATTTGGGAGGAGAGAGAAGCATGGGAGCTACTTTGAGGCACTGGTGGAGAGAAAGACGGATTACACACCACAACTCACCATTCCTTGAGGGGAGAAGCTCCTGAAGATGCCAGAAGGACTGCAGAGCAGAACATTACCCCCAGACAGCTGCATGTAGGTGGATCCTATTGAGGAACTGTTTGGAGATAGGGGAGTTGCAGGGTCTTTTGTGGTTCCTCTTCTAGATCCAGATAAACATCCAATTTTTTTGGAGTGATTGTCCAAGTGATTTATTTTTTTAAATGGTATCAGCTATGTAACTGGTATTACAAGTGCTGGAAATGTAATTGTAAACAGAAATATTCCCCTTCCCAAACCTATCCAAACAACATGATCAGATGTGTTTCTCATAAAACATTAGGCACAAGTCACGAATGAAATATTTATAGCACTGGAAATGAGGACAAACTGACAAAAGCAAAGTCCCATGGTGTACACATTGCACAGTTGGCATATGTGAGCAAAACTAAATCTTTTTGTGATTCTAAAAAGTTCAATTAACTATTTGACAATTATTTTTCACTTTTCTGAGCCTGGTTGCTTAGTTCTAACCAAGATGCACAGTCCTAAAAACACACAACTACAGTTCTAGTCCAATTTTGTAGCCCCAAGGGATTTGAATGATGTATGTAGGTTAATTATTTGAACTTTGGGGTGCTTGTTTGATTTCACAGAATCTTAGACATTTTTGATATTTGCATGTCACTAATTTTGTTATGTCTTGGAGCCCAAACCTTTGAGGTGCTGAGCACTTCCTGTAAAATGCAGTGCACCCTAAACGTCTAGTCAGTACATTAGTGAGTTGTAGTCCATGGGAATGAAGGCTAATCATCACCACAAGGAAGCACTCAGACCTGTCAGTATGGGGTCTTTAATTTTAATTCCTAGTTGTTGACACCTTAAGACTACAGTTGCACAGAAACAAACATTATATGGTCATCCAGTATTCAACATATTTCCTCTCATAATTAAAAAACCTTCATACAGACAAAAGAGACTGAATTTCTTTGCTAACATCAGATGGAAGACATTTACTTATTCTCTATTCTGTTTCACTGGAGGAATCTATAGAGTCTGCTAGGTAAGTATGCAAGTCATTTAATTTTACTCATGACAAGGGCATCTAGGGTTTATTCCCAGGTGACATACTACTTAGAGTATGTGTAAATGATATCACCTAACAAAATCTTCATTTTCTCATTCCGTTTACATCTGCAATATCATTTTTGTTCTTATTGTAATTTATTTGGAAAGCCATTCAACTGGAATAACAATGAGCATTCTATTCATGCCATTCAATAGTGAACATTGTTTCCAGTCCTCCATGCTGCTGCTTCCATTGTTACGGCTCAGTTATAAATGTCAGTGGAAACAAGTACATAGAGTCCTGGGTTCTTCTGTGTCTGTGAAAACGCCCACTGAAAGGGAAATATTATCCTCAAACCCCCAGGTAATCCTCTTTGTGGCGGAATGGTCTGTCCCCTTTAAGTACTGCTGGGAACTGGAGCCAGCCAAATCTGTTTGATGGCATGGTCCCTTTAAGTACAGTTAGTTGATGGAATGATCACCGGACAAAACTGGGAATGGGGCCAAGTGCCTGAGTCACGTGGTCACCTGCTGAGGAGTAAAAAGCAAGGAGAGGGATCTTAGAGGGTATCAACATTAGAAATTGACCAGAATAGCGATTGCAGAATAAAAGGTTCAGCAATAGCTATTCCTGAATAAAAGTCAATTTATTCGGTAATAATTAGTGCAGAAGAAATTGTTCTGGAATAAAGTTGCTTATTCCAGAATAGTGTCCACAATAGATGTGGGTTAAACTATTGAGCAGTAGCCAACCCACCTTCCCCACAATACCTATTCTGGCTAAATTCCTCACGTACACAGGCCCTTAGAGTCAAGAGATACTTGGAGGGAGGCTTTCCTGTGGTGAATCAAGATGATGATGGGCTGTGGAAGCTTGCCTAGATTCAAACACAACCCCCAAAAGGAGGGCTCTGGAGATCCTGCTTCAAGGGAAGAAAAAGATTGATTCCAGGGACTGGGGTTTAAGAAGAGATCTGGGGGAAGGTCTCTCCAGAAAGGCCCAGGGGCTGTAATGGGACGAGCAGACCTTCCCTGCTCAAAGGGAACTAGGGAACCCTGAACTAAGGGAGATGGGAAGCCCTGAGGAAGGAAAGTTTGAATCTGGAATTGTTAGAAGATATTATGTTGTGAGGACTTAACATAACTTTCTCCCTTTTAGGGCCTAATTTATTAACTTGAGGCTGTGACTGAATGAATTGGAGAACCCAGGGGGGAAATGCATTGGGTACTGCAGTGCTGCACCAGGTGTGTGCTCCAGGATCACAGCCTGAAATACTCTCCCAGCAATCTGATGCATAATGTGGCACCACAGAAGGGGCAGGAGGCACATGCTTTAAAGCAGCCTTTCTCAACGGCTGATCCCTGAGATCTCCCTGACACAGTTCAGGAAGGCAGCAAGCGGGTCCTTGGTATCAAAAAGATTGAGAAATACTGCTATAAAGCGTGTAATAGCCATAGCAGAGAAGAAAGGGGAGAGAAGACTCTGATTTTGGGCCAAATTTGTGGATCCGCTCAGTCTTTTCAGCCCCCTAAAACATGGCAGAATGTCTGACTGCCTGACTTACTTGCAATTTTCATATAAAGATGTTTTGTTTTGAACCAGCTCTAATAGCATCTTTTTTTTTTTTATTTCTAAAATTCAAAAAATTCCAACAAGTTCAACTTGCTATTCTGGCATTGGTTTCTGAGATAAATTACCCTTCTCTGAGACTCTCATATGATAACAACTGAAGTTAGTGGAAAGATTTTATAGGACAGCTCTGCCCTTAGAGATTCACCTGATGTGAAGAGTACCTCTATGTTCATGGAGTTCTAGTCGAGTGGAATTGGCATAGCAAACTTAATGGTGGATTTCCTTCATGGCTGTTTTTCCCCTCTGCCCCTTGCTTTTTTTTCAATTTCCATATCTCTGCTCCTCTTACTGCATGTTGGAGTTAAATGTATGGGTGATGGAAATTACAAAACAGTTTCATTGTGTGTGAGGAGAGGTCATCATACTGATTTTAGGGAGCAGGGCATGATGAGTGCTTATGTTTGTGATTGAGGAGGGTATTGTTTGGGGGCTTTTTCTTCTGGTTTGTTAGTGAGGAGCTGCTACTGGCTTTATTTTTTTTATTGGATTATATAAATTTTTGACAAAAACCTTATAGTTCAGAGTAATTTTTTCTACATATATTTATTGTAAATCAGATAACCCTAAATTATATTGTTCTAGCTCCTCCTCTTTTGACACCTCTATTGCAGAGAGTGCTTCATCTTCATTAGCTGGAAGAAAGAAGCAGATCTGGGATATATATTTTGACGTTACATCCCATAGTCTTCATAGAAATATGGTTATGATATGAATATGGCATAACTAAGATATACTTTATGCAAGATGGCTCATGTAAGGTATCATTGGAAAAGTTATAATATATGAATGTGATTAACCTATTTGTATGAATGTATTATTTCTGTATCTAAAATTAGGAATATTGTCTATGTAACAATTACATCTGTGTGTATAATTGGGAAATACCTACCCAGAGAATAAGCAATAAGCCTTAATGGGCCATTAGAAAAAGACAATGAGTCTTCAAAGATGTGGATCTCCCATCTGCCTGGAGTTCCTTCCTATGGACATTGCAACTTAACCTGGTTTTATAGTTGCTTTGACACTGCAAGGTCAGATAAGATCACCTGATACAAAATACCACCTTGCTGTTACTTTTCCTCTGTAGGGGGATGGGGATCAAACAAAGGTTTCCCGCCTTAGGTAAATCCTTTCTAAGGCTGGGGGGGAGGTTAATCTGGTCACTCTCTCCTCATTGCCAGACTGCTGAAAATACCTGAAGGGACAAAGGAACTAAGAAGAAATAACTGGAACTCTAAGCTACAGAAACTCGGCAACTTGCCTAAAACAACATTTAGGATGAGAAATTACTTCTTGAAACCAGTCCCTTTAAGATTCTAAGCTTAGTATGCGTGTTTTGTTTTATTTGCTCAGTAATCTGCTTTGTTCTGTTTGCTATCCCTTATAATCACATAAAATATGCCTTGTATAGTTAATATATTTGTTTTGTTTATTAAACCCAGTTTGTGCAATTTCTAACTGTGGGGCAAGAAACTGTGCATATCTCTCTTCACATTGACGGAGAGGTGAATTTTTATGAATTTGCACTGTGCAGATCTTTCTATACAGCACAAGACAGTATTATTTTGGGTTTAATCCCCAAAGGGGGTGTACACGTGAGTACTGGGTGAATCCTCTCACACAGAGCTGACTTCAGCTGGGTGTGGCCCTACCTGTGTGTGTGCTGCTGCAAGAGGCTGGAAAGCCTACTTCAGCAAAACAGGGAGAGGGAATCCAGGCTAGTGGAGCAGAAGCGGCTCAGTGAAACCCCAGTACATCAGGTGGCATCCCAGAAGGGAGGTCCAACCCATCACATATCTCTCTCCAACTTACTCTGTTGTTAAGAGCAGCGTAGAGAAATCACTTTGTTTCTTTGCAATATCCTTAATTGATTCTTTATTGCCTGAAAGTCCAGCAGACGCTCTGATTCTCTGACTTCCTGCTTCTGATGCACTTAAATATGTTTTATATATTGTCTTTGACTAGTTGCCCTTTAAATTCCATTTTAGAACTGATAATTTCCATCTTGTATTTTACCTGCCATATTGCATGCTGCTTCCTATTTGATTTGCTTGGCTATGAAAGAATACAAATTTGGCTCAAATAACTTCTTGTACCTTGTCATTTAACCATATTCCTGTCTCCCCTTTGTTGTCTTGAGTCCCTTTTTTCCCCCTTAAGCATGCACATAACTTCTGAGATTCAATTGCAATATCCTTAAATTTTATATGATTTTAATTTTTTTGATTTCCTAAATTTTGACTTGTGTTTTTGACTAGCTTCTCTCTTCTCCTCCCTCTTTGTATCTCCCTTTCTAAATTTCAGTGTGTTGATAGTTTCAGAAACAGTTCATCCTCTCAGGATGTTAACCTTCACTGTTTTGTGGTCACTATACTTCTTGAACCCACTGCCTTGTTTTAATTAGGACTAAGTCAAAAATGATATCCCTTCTTGTGTGCTCTAGAACTAGGTATTCCAAGAATCAATTGTTTAAGGGTTGAAAAATTGTTATTCCAAATCTTGGCCCAACATGACAAGGTAGTTTAATTTTCTCATTATTGTTACTACTTTATTATGTTTTGTTGCTTTGATCTCCCTTAGAATTGTGTATTCAATGGGCCAGGTTCTCTGCTTTATCTGTTTGCAGCCAACAGAGGAGGCTCTCAGAGAGATGGTCACTGCCCCCTGATTTTTTTTGTCTGGCCCCAGCATGTTAGAGAAGCCTGAAGGCTGCTCTAAACTGCACCAGTGCTCTGATTATTCCTCCTGTGTTGAGATATTCCATGTGCTGCAAGGAGTGAGGAAGGAACCAAAACCAGTAGGGCTGAGACTCTTGCCTACTATCTTTATCTGGAAATTGGTAGTCTGGATTGTTTATGTTCTTATGTTGTGGGATTTGTATCCACACAATGTCTGTCTAATGTCTAGAATTGGCAGAATACAATTTTTATATAATTTTGATGGGTAATATTGATGTTTTATTTTAAGCATTTTTAAAATTTTTATTGATTTAAATTTTCACAGTTACTGGAAATTATGGGGAGGGCGAGACAATTTAATGACACACTAAGAATCAAAAAGGTAAAGCATTAAACCATTAAAACACAAATTGTCTACATTACATATCAAAATATACACGGTAAATAGGTTTAAATCAAACTCTAAGCAGCATTTTTCTTACTTTGCCTGTCTGTAAAATTCAGTTGTTATAGATGGAAATATGTTTTGGCCATTTTGTGTGTGTCTGGTGAAATGGACATTTTACTGATAAAAATCTAACCCTTCAATCCTACACAATGTGTGACCATTCAGAATGTTTATCTCATTAGATTGCATGGAAGCTTTTAGTAACAGTGTTTCCCCTAGTCCCTCTCTCCCTTCAACTAGTCTGTCCCTCCTGTTGTATTTTTTTTTGTCATTGCCCCGCGTTCCAGAAATACTTATTATATCAAGGTGCTTTTCCTTTGACAGGCATCATAGATGACCTGTTCTTGATTTTATGCTGCTTTTATTGCTGTGTACACATTTATACTTTTCCTATGTTTACTTAACTCTTTTATATGTGTCACATGCTGGCTCATCCTTTAAGGGAATTGGGTTCAGCCTTGACTGTGGTGGATCAGCTATTGCCCCCTTCTTCCCCATCCCCAGCTGATCCCGATCATCGCTTGACCACATGGCAAGTATTCATACATTCTACGTTGCCTAGTTTACTGCACAGCTTCCATCTTGAACAATGTGTTGCTCATCTTCTGCTTTCTTTTGTTTATACTGATTTTTTTTACTTTGGAAATGATTACTAGTTGGACCTAAGTTTTCTCCTTAAATTGGAAAGTAAAGGTTTTATAAGTTACCTAATTAATTTATTGAGTGGATTTTCTTTTCTTTAGACCAGCGGTTCTCCAACTGTGGGTTGGGACCCCAAAGTGGGTTGTGACCCCATTTTAATGGGGTCACCAGGGCTGGCATTAGACTTGCTCAGGCCCAGGGCTGAAGCTGAAGCCCAAGCCGCACTGGCTGGGACTGAAGCCAAAGCCTGCAGCTCAGGTTTCAGCTTTAGCCCTGCGGACTGGACCGGGGCTCAGGTTACAGCCCCCTCATCCAGGGCTGAAGCCCTCAGGCTTTGGCTTCGAACCCCCATCCCAACCTGGGGCAGCAGGGTCTGGGCTTGGGCTCAGGCTTGGGCTTCAGTCGCCCTTCTTGGGATCATGTAGTAATTTTTGTTGTCAGAAGGGGGTCACAGTGCAATGAAATTTGTGAACCGCTGCTTTAGACCATTAGCAATTAATTAATTGAACCAAAACAATGTGAATTTCAAGTGGAGATGCAGTGAGTTACAAATGATAACCTCATTCAAAACATTGTTTCCATTTCCTCCATGAGTTATATGTACACATTTACCACTTAGAGAAAATGGATTTTCCTCATTTTCTTTTCTTCTTCCCTTTTAGAGACTTAATGCTCTGTTTTCAAAACATCTCCTTTCCCGTTTGCTATCTTTCTACAGCTTGTTTCTTGCTCTCCACTTCTGCTCTTATTTCCTCCCTGTTTTCCAGCAACAGGATTTAAGCAAGAAGAACAGGAGTACTTGTGGCACCTTAGAGACTAACAAATTTATTAGAGCATAAGCTTTCGTGGGCTACAACCCACTTCTTCGGATGCATATTGAGTGAAACATATCGAGGAGATATATATACACACATACAGAGAGCATGAACAGGTGGGAGTTGTCTTACCAACTCTGAGAGGCCAATTAAGTAAGAGAAAAAAAACTTTTGAAGTGATAATCAAGGTAGCCAAGTACAGACAGTTTGATAAGAAGCAAGTGTGAGAATACTTACAAGGGGAGATAGATTCAATGTTTGTAATGGCTCAGCCATTCCCAATCCCTATTTAGCCCTGAGTTGATTGTGTCTAGTTTGCATATCAATTCCAGCTCAGCAGTCTCTCGTTGGAGTCTGTTTTTGAAGTTTTTCTGTTTTAAGATAGCCACCCGCAGGTCTGTCATAGAATGGCCAGACAGGTTAAAGTGTTCTCCCACTGGTTTTTGAGTATTATGATTCCTGATGTCAGATTTGTGTCCATTAATTCTTTTGCGTAGAGACTGTCCGGTTTGGCCAATGTACATGGCAGAGGGGCATTGCTGGCACATGATGGCATATATCACATTGGTAGATGTGCAGGTGAACGAGCCCCTGATGGTATGGCTGATGTGATTAGGTCCTATGATGGTGTCACTTGAATAGATATGTGGACAGAGTTGGCATCGGGCTTTGTTACAAGGATAGGTTCCTGGGTCAGTGTTTTTGTTCAGTGATGTGTGGTTGCTGGTGAGGATTTAAGCAAATACTTCCATGATCCATGAACTACAAATTCTGAACTGGAGGATAACTATTGTGTGAAACTCATTTGTAAGCATTTGGACTAATTAGAAACTTTGCTCTGTAAGTTTGCAGTGACTGCAGTTTCTTTCTAAGCAGGCAATGTACTTTAACACAGAAAATAGCATAATTTTAAAAGTAAAAACTATTTCTGTGCTATCTTAGTACCTGCAAAATTCAGGAAATGTTAAAGTGATATTAACTTATTTAAAAGAGCATTAAAGAATTTTAAACAATAAAGGAATTTTTTAATTGATATTTACCTTGTCTTATTCTCCTTAATGTGACACGCAAGTCTTTTTTATTGTTTTGCATGAGAACTTTAAAATTAAATATGTGCAAGATGTGCAGTAAAACCTGCCAAGAGCAACTACTCATGGGAGTTAGCAAAAGTTGTCGTTTGTAAGAGATGGTCTCTCTTCAAAGGCTTGCTGTCTTCAGAGTTTAGGGTGACCAGATGAGGGGAAGAAAATATCGGGACACATGGGGGTGTGGAGTGCCCGCCGGCAGAGCAAAAAAACCCAACAACAACAAAAAATCGAGTCCTGCCGGCTGAGCAAAACAAAACAAAAAAACACAGTGCTGCCGGCGGATATCGGGACAAAATGCGTCCTGACCAAGGATTGGTCGGGACGCAGGACAGACACCAAAATATCGGGACGGTCCCGATTTTATCAGGACGTCTGGTCACCCTATCAGAACTGGGCAGCCAGAGCAGCGGGTACTGGCCAGGTATCCAGCTCTGAAGGGAGTAAGAAAATGTGGTTGCTGGTCATAGATGACAGCTGGTCGGTCTTCACAGTTTCTTCACACTCAGATTAGAGGGGAAAATGTTCCATGGCATCTGCAAGTAATCGCTTGTAACAGGTGGCCTCTCTTCAGAGGTGGTTGCTAAGGCAGGTTTTACTGTATTTATCCTTTTGGATTTAGACTTGCAGTAAGGCTTGCACTATAAAACTTATAAAAGACAATTAACCTATGTAAACATCTATCTTATTCTGCACTTACTTTTCCTGTTAGTGCAACTAAAAGTTACTATCACAGAGAAGCATAAAGAATCAGCAATAGTCTTTCAAAATAAATTGCATGAAAGTTAGACTAGAACTTAAAGTGTCTCCTCCTATTTGATTTAAGTGCTAAGGCCATGTAAGATTAAAAACAATAGGCTTATAAATCCATATTTAGGCACCTAAATAAGTACTGTAGCCTAATTTTCAAAAGTTCTGAGCACCCAGTAATTCCCACTGACAGCAGTGGGATCTGTAGGGCACTCAAGCCAGTTTTTAACAAATGCTCATTTTAGGTTGCCATTTAAAAAAATTTGGTACAGGTAATCAATTTAGGCCATGATTTTCACTACAGAAATTAGGGCCTGTGTACATTTCTCCAAAGTTACTCCCAGATTGTGGTTTCAGGGTTATAATAGATTCATTGGTAGCTGTTAATCTCTCTGAACCACAGTTTACCTATTTGGCTTTTACAACACGTCAGAAACTTGGATAAAAATTGCTATGAAAATGTACACTATTAATACTGTAATCTGTTTCTCTTTGAGTAAACATGGGTCAGTTACTGTCTGTGTTTGACAGAAAAGCTAGTATTTGCAGAATGCTTTATTCCCAGTTATATCATCTTTTTATATAACTTGTTGATAAACCGAAAATCTTATTTTCAGAACTGCTTTGCCATTAATCAGTTACTTCAGCAGCATCTACCTCACTGAGCAGAATGCTTTCCAAGACTTTTTACTCCCCCCTCTCTTACCTCACTGGGTCCCATGCATTGCATCATTGCAGTAGTTTTAATGACATCAAAGTGAACCATTATTCTTCACCGCGTGCCATGTCTTTCTCCTGTTGCAACCATAAGTTGCATGTGCATGCACACATGCAAATCTTCTTACTGTCAGCCAACATGTACCTCAGATGCAAAACTCTCTGAAGTTTTCAAATGAGCACTAACCATTCCTACTGAATTTGAAAACACTAAAGTGGTCTACTCTTCTAATGATACATGGGGGAGATGTGTATGTTTTTCCATTACTCTACAGCCATACTTCAAGACTGGTTCTGTTCTGTATAGGTTCTTACACTGTGCTTGTCACCATAGTATCTAAGTGCCTTGCCATAGTGTGTTAAGCAACATGACTACATATCTGTCATGTGGTGTTTGTTTTCTCATCCTCTCCCCAGAGGGAGAAACATATGGAGTGGAGTGTCTGTGTGTGTGTGTGTGTGTTTTAAATATAAAGATATCTGTTGCTATGTGTTTATAAGATTAATGGCCCCACTTCATCTTAAGCCTTTATATATTACTCCTTTTCCATCCCTACAGTTGTTTCTTGGAGTATGTCTATACTGCAGTTGGAGGCGTGATTTCAGCATGTGTGTGTAGGCATACACAAGCTAGCTTTAATCTAATTAGTTCAGGTACCAATAGCAGAGAAGCTCTGGACGCATGGGTTACGCACTTAGGCTGCTCGGCAGGCTTCTACAGCCTGTACTGAAGCCTTAGCTGTTTCAGATTCAATGCTATCAGTATCTGTTAAGCTATCTTGGGTATGCTTATGTGTGCGGCAATCACCTGATCGAGGTGGCTTAGGGCCTGATTCTGATTAATTTTCATTAGCTTTACAGAAGTGTAACTCAGTTATTTTAGTGAACTTCCATCTCATTTACACCAATGGAAATGAGAGAATCAAGCCCTTAGGTCAAAGCAAGATAATGAAAATACTTTACCCAAATAATACCTTTCATCTGAGGAGTTCAAAGCATTTTCTGAATAATAAGCAAGCCACCTTCTCCTCTAATTCAACTCTGAACCCATTTGCAGAGATTGCACACTGAGGCAGGGTTGGAGCATGAGCTGGAACTCTGGTGTTCGGACTCTCATTACTTTACCCCAAAGCACTCCCTTTTTCCCATCATAACTAGTCTCTCCCTCTGTTCCTCACATTATACCCTGGTTTGTTTGTTTGTTTTGTTTGTTCAGGGGAGGGTTGGGAGAGAGGAATATGAAATTAGAAAATTAAGTTTGCATTCAAACTTCTTGGGGGAAATATAGATACTATTTTCTAGTTTCTGCACTACCAACATTACAATATATAATAGTCTTGGGAGAAACTCAGACAATGTACATGAAAATCCTGCAAATATAGTACATTTCATACCACACAGGGGAAGAAGGGTCAGACTTCATAATATTAGATAATGAAAGCATGGAAGTGAATTTTTTCATCTGTATAAAATTTTTTATTCCTATCCTTTGGTTAGATGTGTGTTTGGCTGGGGAAAGCTGCAAAGGTCAGAAAGGTTGAAATGGCTTGAGATATACATTGCTCCAGCTTCCCTGAAATACAAACCCGCCTTTTTTTTAAGTGTGCATGTAGGTCATTGCTAATTTTACAGTGGGTCATTTTTGGACAGTTTTTGTTTTTGTTTTTGTTTTTGTTTTGTTTGATGGCATATGAAGCAGATGCGAGTAGTAGATCTGCAAGTGAAATTTTGGTGACTTTCCTATACTAATAGGATTTTAAAGTTTTAGTTCCTTGTACGATCTGCAATGGATTATAGCTTGAATGTCTTTGAGATGTATTAAAGACCTCATTCGATGACTAGTTTAATGCTGCTTCCCACAGCAATTTGCAGAGATTAGGATTTAAACTGAGATATCATTGGAGGATTAGCGATCGCTTTTTAAGACATTCTGAGTTGACAGCTAATGGATGGCCCAAATTGATAGCTCTTTTGTAGTTGAGTGTAGCTGGATAAAAATCAATGAGAAAGTGAATTTAACTTTGTTTATCCATTAATTTTGACTTTAACAGATGTCTGGATACCATAGTAACCTGCTTAATTTGTTGTCCCTGTATATGATGATCTAGGTAACCTCAATTAACACACCAATTAGTACTTTAATTCTTTTCCAGTAGTTTTCCTCATGACTACACAATGTGAATGACTCTTTTCTTGATATGCCTGAGAAGATGGAATGCATCTTTGTACATCATCAGATAAACAGCATTTAATTGTAGAATACTTTACCCCCGCTGCCTCTGTAATGGAGCGCTGACTCACCACTGTGGGGCCTCCTGTTGGTTGCTCCGGGAATTAGCTCTGTCCAGCTGTGAAGTGCCCTCTGCAGGTGATGTCTCACCCGTTGTCTGCTCTACTGTGTGTCTGGGACCCACGTTGCTCCCTGGCTTGCGGCGTCCTTTTCTGGACACAGCCCTCTGGCTGTGCCCCACTCGGTTCTCTCCCCGTCTGGGGGTATCAGCAGTCCTCAGTCTGCTCCTGCCCTTGTGGCCAACTGCAGCCGCAGAGTCTAGCCCTTTGCCTCAGGGGAAAGCCATATTCTGTATCTGGCCACACTCCTCCATGGCCAGGTGCAGTGTAAGGGGTGAGGGGGTGACCCAGGCTGGCCCACTACTCTGGGTCCTAGCCCAGGGACCCTCTGACAGCAGCCATGTCCTGCCTTCCTT
Organism: Terrapene triunguis; assembly: GCF_002925995.2. Lineage (NCBI taxonomy): Eukaryota > Metazoa > Chordata > Testudines > Emydidae > Terrapene > Terrapene triunguis. The sequence continues at coordinate 2,798,133 of NW_020664497.1, read as the reverse complement.
CTCTCCACTCTACTGCTCACGCTACCTGGTCCACTTCCCCTTTGGCCCTTACAGCTTCTCAGCCCTTTCTTTCAGGGGTCTCAACCGGGCAGATATCAGGCTGGAGCTTTTCCTCTGCTCCCCTGAGTCTGCCCAGCGCTGTTCTATCTAAGGTGCTATCCCTGGGAGCCAGTCCTCCTCCCTTTCTTGTCAGGGAGAGACTCCTCTCTCTTCTGCTTTGTAGCCTTTATACAGGGCCCAGCCTGGCCCTGGTTGGGTTGGTTCTGCGCAGCTGCTCCAAGGGCTGCTATTAACCCTTTCTCTGCCAAAGTGGGGCAACTGCCCCCAATACACACTCTTCCCCTTAAAATCAACCGGGGGGGGGGGGCAGGGAGGCTCTTACCTCCCCAGCTTCCCTCGCATCTGGGCATGCAGGAGATCCCTCTCCTATAGCAGGCTCTCCATTTTCTGGAGCAGCTTGCTTCCTTCTTCCAGTGTTTTGGTCTCCACCGTAGCCCCCTCAACTCCTGCGTGGGTTTCCCTCTCTATTTGGGTCTCCACCATGGCCTGTCTCGTCCCTGCGTGGATTCCCTTATTTATCTGGGGCCCCTCTGTCCCAGACAGTCTCCCTTCTAGGGCCTTGGTCGTCACCACCTCCCCCTTTGGGGCAGACTTACACTGAGCCCGATCCTCTGGCCTCCCCCTCTTTCTCTGGGGGCAGTGCCATTTTAAATGGCCCTCATTGTGGCAAAGGAAGTACCTCCTGTGTCTTCCTTTGGCCACGGCCCTACCACAGTTTGTTTCTGGCTTAGTCCTTCCTTCACGACTAGCCTGAGCCATGCAAGTCCCATGAGGTCACTCCCTCTTCATGTGCCCTGGTTTCCTACAGGCCCAACAAGCCTGCCCCTCCCCCCCCTGTTTTCCTCACAGGGGCTGCTCTCCCAATTCTTTCTTTGTCTGGGTGGGGCTTCTGTACCCCAACCCGGTAGGGGCACTCCCTTTTAAAGTGTCCCAGTCGCCCACAGGCGAAACAGCTCTTCTGCCTTGGCACCGGCCTCCTGTCCTTGGTGCCTGGCCTCCCATGAGGTCCATGTGCCCACCCCTGCAGCTGCCAGAACAGTCCCCATTGCTGCTCAGTGAGCCGGGCCACACAGGCCCTCCAGTAATAGTCCATCTTCTCCACCCTTGGTGTTTCAAGTCTTTCTATGCAGCACAGTCCGCCCAGTCCTCTCTCTTCCCCTTGTATTGGGGGGGGAGGGGGAACCGCGTATGCCCGCATTCTCCACCATGTGTAACGGAGCACTGACTCACCACCGCGGTGCCTCCTGCTGGTTGCTCCAGGAATTAGCTCTATCCAGCTGTGGAGCGCCCTCTGCCGGTGGTGTCTCACCTGTTGTCTGCTGTGCTGTGTGTTTGGGACCCAAGTTGCTCCCTAGCTTGCAGTGTCCTCTTCTGGACACAGCCCTCCACTGTGCCCCACTCGGTTCTCTCCCCTTCTGTGGGTATCAGCAGTCCTCAGTCTGCTCCTGCCCTCATGGCCACCTACAGTCCCAGAGTCTAGCCCCTTGACTCAGGGGCAAGCCATAGTCTGTATTGGGCCAGGTGCAGTGTCGGAGGAGTGGGGGACCCAGGCCCGCCCACTACTCTGGGCCGGGACCCTCTGGTAGCAACCAATGTCCTGCCCTCCTTCACTCCCCTCTACTGCTCGTGCTCCCTGGGCCACTTCCCTTTGGCCCTTGCACCTTCTCAGCACATTTTTTCAGGGGTCTCAGCCTGGCGGGTATCAGGCTGGAGCTTTTCCTCTGCTCCCCTGAGCCTGCCCAGTTCTGTTCTATCTAAGGTGCTATCCCTGGGAGCCAGTCCTCTTCTCTTGCTTGTCAGGGAGAGACTCCTCTCTCTTCTGCTTTGCAGACTTTGTATAGGGCCCAGCCTGGCCCTGATTGTCTGGGTTCTGCGCAGCCGCTCCAAGGGCTGCTATTAACTTTTTGTCTGCCAAAGTGGGTCAACTGCCCCACTACACCCTCCCAGTTCAAACTAGCCCAAACATTTTGTCTTTGAAATATCTACTTTTTACTAATGAGTAGAATAATAACAATGATACTTCACACTTTAATCGAACCTGCAGATCACAGAGCACTTTGCAAATATCCATACATTAATCCTCTCAAGATACATGTCCGGTAAGTATTATTATCCCCATTTTTACAGATTGGTAAATTGAGGCACAGAGGGGTTATATGACCTGCTCAGAGTCACGCAGCCACTATTGTGGCAGATCCAGTAATGAATCCTGAGATTCCAGACTCCATATCATCAGTTCTAACCATTAGATATCACACTTTCTACTTCTTTATATATATATATGCTTTTGTCCGTCATGGCCATCTAATATAAATTGGGTCACATTTTTTCACATTAGAAGTAATTACCCAAAACAAATAAATGGTGAAAACTTTTCATAAATAAATTGCACTATTTCAACCAACGTATTTATCTTCATTCACATAATCAAAGTCAAAGCTTTGTCCTAACATCTTGCAGAAGAATGTTGGCTTCCAATGGCAGGTGACAGCTCAGTTAGAATCATTCACTTTTCAGGACCATCTTCTCCTCCTGCTGTTCCCAGGCAGAAATCACTTTTACACACCTTATTCTTTCCCTGACTAACAGCCAAGATTAAGCAGACAATCAATTGAGGGAGGAGAGGAGTTGGAAAGAAAGATGGGTGAAGCTTCTAAACACAAAACCTTTAGAATAGCAGTAATCAAAACTAGAATCCCAGAAAGCAGTAATTGGCGCATAGGGTAAATAGCATTTTAAGAGAGAGAATTCTGGAGAAGATGATATAGACAACAATTTTATAAAATAGACAAATTAATGCACATGAAAGATATTATAGAAAACTATGAAATAAACCATTTTACACTACATAATAATCCATTTTACACTTTACTTTTTAAGTAATAATGATGAAGTCTTATTTTCTAACCACCAAAAGCCTCCACGCTGCCTGTTTGTCACAAGAAACATTTTTTCTCCTATCGTGCATGAGAATGAGCTGCCGCATTTTGTTAGTAGTAATGCCACACATGCTACATGGTGTGTGTGTGTCTCTGTGTGTGTGTGAATACAGTTGCTACTTTCAATTGAATAGTTTCACTTGTACTTTTAAGGCTCCTTTACTCATACCGCAGTGTACATAATGTTTCTGTAAGAACACATGATGGTAAACTTGAACCAGTTCAAGGTCTGAATAATACAATTAAATTAATTTAAATCTACCTATTCTGTTAGAATGTGTTGTCTTCCTTCTTGCTAAGCAATAATTTTCCCTGCTGGTGCTAGTTTAGACTTTCACATGCTGGTACGCATATTCACTTAACATTTTATTGGATGTTCAAAATAAGATAAAATCTTTAGTCATCTTAAACTGGTTATAGCTAAATGACAATTAGCTACAACTTCTACTTATTTCTCAAAGCAAACCCAAATCCTTCATGAGATTTGGTAATCTTTCCCTATCACTACCTCACTGATATTACTATAGATGGCAGGCACTCTTTAAGAGCGTGTTGACAATAGGATACTTTGTGGCTGTTTTCCGGAAGTGATGCTGGTCAACTACTGCTACCAGTGATGCAAGCAACTCTAGTATAGGGTGGTCTCCAGTATACACTATTTCATTGGTGGAGGCAGAGTGGCTCTCTACAATTTCACTGGCAGCAGAAGAATTTAGTCTGGGGTCCTCTTGCAGAAGTTTTCTTCAGATTTAAAAAATCATATGTTGTGGTGAGAAAAAAATCCCTTCCTGACCCCTGCAGATGTCCAGCTGAAACCTTGAAGCATGAGAACATAAGACATAAACCAGAAGTGAGCCTTAGAATTGCTGAGCCCTTACAGACTCTCTCCCGCCTATGAGCACAAGAAATTCCACCATATAATTACCTATAATAATAAAGTTCACAAGCAAGATGATTTATTAATACTAGTGGGAAATGCTATAAACACATAGAGAATTCCATCAAAAAGAGACCTGTTTTAAGTTTCACCAAATTTGTGCCTTTTAACTTCCAACAATAGAATGCCAGCAAGTTGTCTGAGTCTGATTTTTAGATCTTTACCCAAAATCCTTTGTCAACTGCTGAAACCTGTTATAAGGCATATTTAAACAAACAGTCCAAAAACTGATATGATACAAAGTTTAAAGGAATGCACAATGCAGATAAGGTGAGCATACACTTGTTTGCTGCAGGGGTTTATATAAGAACATAAGAATGGCCATACTGAGTCGGACCAGTGGTCTATCTAGCTTAGTATCCTGTCTTCCAATAGTGGCTGGTGCCAGATGCTTCAAAGGGAATGAACAGAATAAGGCAATTTATCAAGTGATCCACCCCCTGTTGCCCAGTCCCAGCTTCTGGCAGTCAGAGGTTTAGGGACACTCAGAGCATGAGGTTGCATCCCTGATCCTCTTGAGTAATAGCCATTGCTAGACCTATTCTCCATGAACTTGTTATTTTTTTTAACCCAATTATACTTTTGGCTTTTGCAGCTTCCCATAGCAATGAGTTCCCCAGGTTGACTGTGCATTGTGTGAAGAAGTACTTCCTTATGTTAATTTTCTGCTTATTAATTTCATTGGGTGACCACTGGTTCTTGTATGATGTGAAGAAGTAAATAGCACTTCCTTATTCACTTTCTCTGCACCATTCATGATTTTATAGACACTGATCATATCCCTCCCCCATAGTTGTTTTCATTTATAAACTGAACACTCCCAGTGTTTTAATCTTTCCTCATATAGAAGCTGTTCATACCCCTACTCATTTTTGTTGTCCTTCTTTGTACTTTTTCCATGCTAATATCTTTTTTATTTTCTTGAGATGGGGAGAACAGAACTGCATGCAATATTCAAGGTGTGTGCATACCATGGATGTATATAGTGGCAATGGTGGGGTGTCCACCTCGCATAAGGCAGAGAAGGTTAAACCTGATAGGCTGCAGACGGGAGAGATCCAGAGATTGAAAGGCTGATTGATGATAAAGCTCAGCTGAGAAGGAAAGGCAGGGCTGGTATAAAGCAAGGAAGTTGGCAGCAGAAAGGGGTTGCAGGAGAAGCAGGCTGTAGTCGTTCCCTGGGCAAAGAGAGGTGAGTTTAGAATATGGAATGAAGTAGTCCCTAGTTATTCTCTGGGAGGAGGGTGTTTGGGCTGGTAAACCCAGAGACGGGGAGCCACAAGCTGTAGGAAGGAGAGTAGGGAAATAGCAACAGGGTCTGGGAGCAAGCCACAGTTGCCAGTCATAGGTTCCCTGGACTGGAACCTAGAGTACAGGGTTGGACCCAGGTCCCCTTGCCAGCCCCTGGGGAAGTGGCATGGTCGGGGCAGTGAAGGGAAGATTGCTATTTTGGATAGATACCTTGTCCTCCCGTTTGAGTGTATCTATAGTGACCTGGTTGCAGGGTCAAACCATGAAGAGAGTACCCTGAGTCACAGAGAGAGAGACAGGGTTGTGAACAAGCACCCAAAGAGAGCATTGGATCTGGGAGGAGCTAATCCCCAGAGCAGCCATTGGGAGGAGCCCTAGCAGTGAGCATACCCATTACAGTGGCATTATGATATTTTCTGTCTTATTATCTATCACTTTCCTAATAGTTCCTAATATAGATTTTTTTGGACTGCTGTCCTGCAGGGTGTATTATGTTGCATAACACATGTTGGGTTTTGTCCCAACTTCTATATTATAATGGATGACTACAGGTTTGATTCTGCATACATTTTCTTTCTTTCTTTTTTTTTTTTGCTTTGGTGTAATTCCATCGATTTAGCATCTGTTTCTTAATTTATTATTTAATTTTGAAAATAAGTGCAAGCTGCTAATCAGTTTTCTATAAATCAATTAAATATAAATGCCAATTTCAGGTGATGATCTTGAGCTTGGCATTTTTACCTTAAATTTAGTTCATGAGCTCAATCTCTTTTGCTCTATGAGTTCCAGGCATGATTGGATGTGCTGTCTGAGTTTGGCCTGGTATAGTGATATGCTTCATGGTGAAATTCAAGAGTTCAGTGGTGTAATAGATTCTGGTTTGAACCGTCTCTAACAAAAACATTTTTAATCAGATTTGAAGTAGTTGTTAGTGAGGTGGTATTGCATTGTACATCAAGAATGTATACACTTATTCTGAGGTCCAGAGGGAGGTGGGAGGCAGACAAGTTGAAAGTCTCTGGGTGAGGATAAAAGGGGTGGGGGAAACAAAGTGATGTCCTGGTAGGGGTCTACAAAATCAGAAGGAGGAGGTGGTTGAGGCATGTCTAGAACAAATAACAGAAATATCCAAATCACAAGACCTGGTAGTAATTGGGAACTTTAATTACCCATCTGTTGGAAAAGTAATACAGCAAAACAAAAAAATGTTTAATAAGTTCTTGGAATATGGTGGAAACAACTTCTTGTTTCAGAAGGTGGAGGAGGTAATTGGGAGAGTAGTCATTTTTTGACTTGATTATGACTAACTGGGAGGAATTGGTTGTGCATCTGAAGGTAGAAGGCAATTTTGGGTGTAAGTGATTGTTTAGGACAATGGAATGAAATAGTCCCTAGTTATTTTCTGGGAGGAGGGCGTTTGGGCTGGTAATCCAGAGTCGGGGAGCCACAAGCTGTAGGAAGGAGTCTTGGGGAATAGCAGTAGTGAAAGCAGCAGAATAAGGTCCATGGACTTATTAAAAAAAAAAGTCTCTATAACAAATTCAGGGAACTAGTAGGTAAGGTCCCACGGGAAGAAAATCTAAGGGAAAAGAGTTCATGAGAGTTGGAAGTTTCTCAGAGAAGATATTTAAGAGTAAACTATCCTAATGAAAAGGACATAGAAGAGGCCAATATGGGTGCATCAGGAGACCTTTAATGGAATCTTTAAGGAATCCTACAAAAATGGAAATATGGACAAAATTGCTAAGGAGGAGTGCAAAAGCATTAGGGACAAAATGAGTTACACCTAGAAAAACTTCTATCAATGCATTGGGAGCAAGAGAAAGGTGAAGGAAAGTGTAGATCCTCATTTAGCAGGGAAGGAGAGCTAATAATGGATAAAAACAAGATGGCTGAAGCGTTTAATGTCTGTATTGCTTCAGTCTTCTCTAAAAAGTTAATTGTTACTGGATGCTTAGCAATTCATAGTAACAAGAGGGAAGAAACAAAAGGCAGAATAGGTCAAGAACATATTAAAGAATAGGTAGATGTATTCAGTTCAGTAAGGCCTGATGAAACTAGGGTACTTAAGGAAGAAGTTGAATCACTCTCTGAACCACTAGTGATATTTTTGAGAACTCCTGGAGGATGAGTGAGACCTCAGATTGGAGAAGGGCAAATATAGTACCTATCTTTTAAAAAGGGGAACAAAAGCAATCTGTGGCATTCGTCCAGTCAGCCTAACTTTCATACCTGGAAAGCTATTGGAACAAATTGTTGAACAATCAGTTTGTAAGTACCTAGAGGATAATAGGATGATAAGTAATAGTCAACATAGATTTGTCAAGAACAAATTATACCAAACTAATCGAATTTCCTTCTTTGACAGGGTTATTGGCTTAGAGGGTAAGAGGAAAGCTAAATATGTGATATTGTGATTTTGACAAAATCCCATGTGACATTCTCATAAGTCAACTTGGGAAATGTGGTCAAGATGAAATTCATATAAGGTGAGTGCACAACTGGCTGAAAAACTGTACTCAAAGTAGTTATTAATGGTTTGCTTTCAAACTGAGAGGACATATCTAGTGGGGTCCAGCAGGGGTATGTCCTTGTTCAGTTATTTTCATTAATGACTTGGATAATGGAATGGAGAGTAATCTTACAAAATTTGTGGATGGCTCCAAGCTGGGAGAGGATGAGAGCACTGTGGAGGACAAAATTAGCATTTAAGAGGAGCTTGTTAAATTGCAGCATTGGTCTGAAAGAAAAAAGATGACATTCAATAAAGTCAAGTACAAAGTACTACACTTAGAAGGAAAAATCAAATGCACAAATACACAATGGGGAATAACTGGCTAGGCAGTAGTATTGCTGAAAAGGATGTGCGGATTAGAGTGGATTATAAATTTGAATATGAGCCAACAATGTGGTACAGTTGCAAAAAATATTCTGTGGTGTGAGAGACATGAGAGGTAATTGTCCCACACACTCTGGTGCTGGTCAGGCTTCAGCTAGAGCATTGTGTCCCATTTTGGGCACCGCACTACAAACTGGAGAGAGTCTAGAGGAGAGCAACAAAAAAGATAAAAGATTTAGAAAACCTATGAGGAAAGGTTTAAAAAACTGGTTATTTTAGTCTTAAGAAAAGAAGACCAGTGGGGGAAAGGGGAACTGATAAATCTTTAAATATCTGAAGGGATGCTATAAAGAGGATTGTGATCAATTGTTCTCTATGTCCACTGATGGTAGGACAATTAGTAGTCAGCTTAATCTGCAACCAGGGAGATTTAGATTAGAAATTAGGTGGGGGAAATCCAGCTATAACAATAGTTACATGTTAGTATAGTCTACAAAGGGAGGCTGTGGAATCCCTGTCTTTGAAGATTAAGAACGGGTTTGGCAAACAGCTGTCAGGGCTGGTCTAGGTATTCTTGGTCCTGCCTCCGCTGAGGGGGATGGACTAGATGATCTCTCAGGGTCTCTTACAGCCCTACCTTTCTGTGAATCTGTGCAAAATATAATCCAGTGTGATGCTGAATATTAGTAATCTATGTTTCTAATTTACCTTTTTATACCTGCATTATTATTCACAGTACACATCTATGCAACAGTAAGATTACATTAGTTGAAATAATCAGCAGTATATTGCAAGGTTATTTCTACACTTAAGGGCACATCTTCTAAAGCTGTAAATTAATTGCTTACTTGTGTTTACATTAGATAATACACCTCTACCCCGATATAACGTGACCCGATATAACACAAATTCGGATATAACGCGGTAAAGCAGCGCTCCGGGGGGGCGGGGCTGTGTGCGCCTGCGGATCAAAGCAACTTCGATATAACGCGGTTTCACCTATAATGCGATAAGATTTTTTGGCTCCCGAGGACAGCGTTATATTGGGGTAGAGGTGTATTGGTTCTGTCCTTGAAGGTGACGTTTGAGATGTGCTCCCTGTAAACATCTGCAAAGCAACTCTCACCTGCCATGATGCCTACAAAAACTTGATAATAGTTAGGCTGCTGGAGTGCTGAGACCATGGCCTATCAAGCTTATCAGTATTGTCTCACTGTTTCCTTGTGCACACCTAGTTGTTTATATCTATCTATTCTGTTTGTACAGTGCCTAGCAGAGTGGCATCTTGATCCTTGACTGGGACTCCGAGGTGCTATCACAGTACAAATTATCACGCACATATTTTCATTGAATGCAGAAGAAAGAAAATGGATTTGGGGAAATGTAGGGCTTATTCTTTGCTGGCTTGTCCATTGCATAGTGTTTTACACCAGTGCAGAGTGTGTGTAAATCACTATCAAGTCAAAATGGAAGTGGTTTACTCACTTTAGAGATGTACATGACTACACGGGCGGAAGGGAGGAGAAGTGGAAAATTAGACCCAGAATATTACTTTAAAAGAGCCAGTTTGCAAGTCACTGATATTTTTTTGTATTAATGGAAGGGATTGCGTACAGCTATGGCAAATAGGTGGCAATTTCCCTCTTCCTATAGTGCATGATCTTCTCCATTTCCATGGTACCCATAATTTGGTAAGCCACTTACCATTATTAAAAATTAGATTTTCTCTATCCCTGTGCCTTTTGTAACATAGCCAGCCAGGGTCAATAAAGTAAAGGCTTACATCCTCCCTCTCCCCCTTTTTTGAAAAATCCTTATTTCTAATATTATGCCACTTGTAGACATAATTATTTAATATTGCATTTAAGGTTGCATTTAAAAAAAAAAGGTAGTGTGGGACGATTCCATTTGGTAACAGGAAACTGGTGTCCAAGGTAATGGTGGTTAGGCCATTTGAAAAGTAATAATAATGCTAGAATAAATATTATCTATTATCCATCAGTGATGGAACTTTTAGAATGGTTATCTCTTTTAGCTGCATTTATTTTGGCTCTAGACCGTAATTCTCAGGTGTACCTCAGTTCAAGGGATGTCACTCAATTTAGTGTCAAATTATCAACATTCCACACACAGGTTTTTGTTGGTTTTGAGTTTGGGGTTTTGGGGTTTTTTTTCCTGAAAACTTTTTACATCCAAAGTAAATCATAAGCCTGAGATTATAGAGGTAGAAGTTATTTCTCCTATAGGACTGCCCATAACACTTTGAGTGCCTTTTATGATTTTTTTTGTTTTGTTTTGTTTCCCTTATTTTGGGTGGGTCAATATCTTGTGTGTACCACTTTTGGGCCTTGGTGTGTATACTCTAGCCACTTCAACAAACACTAAAAATATACAAAGGATCAGTATCCATAAACGAAAGTTTGATCCAATTTCTTTCAAATTGGTACTATATCTACAAATTTAAGTCATTCAATTAGTTACAACAGCACATAACAAAACCATCACATCTCCCTCAGTCCTCTCCATCAGGAAAACCTAGGAAAAAGGATGACTCTTTAGGCCCAGGTTTGTAGGTTTGATACTATTTTTTTGGAAACTGGTGATGGTGAGGGGGAAATGCTTTAAAACCATTGTCCCAACAAATGCTTGTATTTCAGCCAGTGACAAATGATCCTAGTTCCTAACTTTTGTTTCTCTTGACTCCTTTAGGCTGCTCAGTATTAGTGTTGATGATATAAATTCCAGTAAGTGGAATTTTTTGTTTACATACTGAAGTCCCTCAGTGTTGGATATTTACCCTGAGATTAGATCTAGATCATTACGACAAAGATAGTCAAACACCCACCACTACTCTTCAAGTTTTCCATCTCCTTGGCTAGCTGAAGGACAAGTTTTGTCTTCTGCAGAATTCTATTTCTTGGGATTCATGATTTCCTCCTTTCTTTCACCTCTCCCTGCATGGCTACAGATTTGCCAACATTCCTCATGATTTATCTACTTTGCTATCTATTTTGTCAGTCCTACATTATGGATTTTCAAGACAGACACAATTGTTAATATAAAAATATTTCACTTAATAAGATGAAATATTTATAATAGTATCCATGTGTAAGTCAGACATGACCATCAAATGATTTTAATTTTAATTTTTAATAGTGTGTGTCCTCTTAGAGGTATGATGCTGCAATTAATTACATATGTCAATATGTCAAAACATGACTTTATTCTTTCAAGATCAGTGAGGCTAGTCATATGACTAAAGTTACTCATATGAACATGTGTTTGCAAGACTAAATCCTAACTCACTCTTTGTTTGGTTTGTTTTTGTTTATTTGTTGGGGGGGGGTTGGGGGGGTGGAAGACATAATTGCCTGTCACTTATTTTTCTATAGTAAAACTTTGAAAAGCACACAGGTCCATTTCCAAAAATGATTTAGGGACATAGAAGCCTAAATCCCATGGATTTTTCAGTGTAATTTAATACCTAAATGAATCTCTTTCACCACAAAACACACGTTTAAATCAGTTAGTAAAATCTAAAAAAAATATGCATCCTGCAATCACTTCACCCATTACTGAAATGCAGCTACTGCAGTTGGGAAACACCGGAACTGTTTAATAGCACACAACACTATATAACAGTTTAGGGATCCAGAAGCTAGATGAAATTGCAGGGGGAATTTAGTTAGGAAGAATGTGATTACCCCATGTTGGCATTTGTCCATCACTACTTTGGTCTGCATGAAAATTTAGAATACATATACACCTGCTACAATTTGTTTGCCTGGTTTTAAAATATTTTCAGTTTTTTTTCATTGTCATAATTGTTGATATTAAACCTAATCCTGGGGTAGTTTTGTGAAAATGAAGATGGATTTTGGAGGACTGTTGTTGTATGTGTGTATGGTCCTGGGGTATCTGAAGTGACTTATTAAGATGAACATCTCAACTCTCCAAGCATCACAAGGACTGGGCATGCAAAACCTCTGGAAGCCATATTGCTTTAAACAGCCTGATTTTCCAAAAGGGTGGGGTCCTTCCTCACTTAACTGCTCATGTCTTCTTGTGGGAAGGTGTTTCAGTGGCCTGCAGATTGCCCCTGGTATTTTCCATTCTGGAGTGTTCAAGAGGCATCTACCTCATCTGTCATCTCTCTTTGAAGGGGATGAGAAAGGGTGCAAGGGTCTCTCTTCTGGGGGCGAGGGAGGGGTCTCATGCTATCACTAGCAAAATCCATGGAGTTCCTTAGAAAAATAAAAATAGAAAGAGAAATAACTTTCTAATACAACAAATATTGCAGTCAGTTCAGAGTAATTCTGTATTCAACCTCATTCTGGCAGATAAAGTTGAATTTATCACTGAACAAAAAGTTGACGGCTGTCTACACACAATTGATCATGACACCCCCCCTCCCCGCCCCCACACACTGCTTTAAACGGCCAATTTCCCAAAGCTGAAAACAATCTTGAGCAAAATTAAGTGGGAGAAAAAATGGAAACACAACAATGTGAATAATAATTAATAATAGTTGAAGGATCTTTATTAGATGTGGGAAGGAGAAGATGTGGTTAAAGGGGAAGTGAAAGCAGCAATAAAATAATTTAAAAAAGCAAATGGAGAAGCTGATAATAAGTACACATATGCTGTTAGGAACTGCAGACAATTGATGATAGGGGAAGTTAAAGGTATCAGTGAAAAAAATGTGGTCTGTAGGGTTATGGACAAAAAGAAAGAATTATTTAAATATATTGGGAACAAACAAAATTCTAGCAAAAGTATAGGTCCAGTGCTACGTATGCATCTGCCAGATGCTTGAGTTGGGAGTGGAAATGTTTGGATGAATATTTGTAAGTCTAAATGTTTCCCAAATACCTGCAGATATGAGCACCATCATGCTTGAATTCTGTACATCTCTGGTTCTGTACATTCTGTACATCTCTGGTTCTGATGCAGCTCAACCTGCTTAGCTAATAGAATATGATAAGATTATAGCCTGAGGTAGTATGGTGATAGCATGTAAGAATTCACAGTACTGTTAGCTTTCACTTGAGTGGGTTTGCAATATTCCCAAAATATGCCTTTCTTCATAAGTGATGTTCTAAATGAGTTACAATTATATGTATCTTGTTCACTGTATTCAATTGTCTTGTCACTGTGATGTATCAGAAAGAGATGAGTGAAGTGTTGAGAGACACTTTTTGTATAATTCAGCTAATACTTTATCGTGCAGCTCCCTAATTTCCTACTTGACAATAATATTTTGTAATGGAATTATGAATTAAGACTATAATGATTATTAGTATTAAGATGGACAGTTTAATGGCAATCCATTAATCTGAGATTTTAAATGTAATTCTTTTATTCGTGTGTGAGAGAGAGTTAAGTGATGTCGAAAGAATGTGGGTTAAATTTTTGAAATTGATTTAGGAGTGTAAGTTGCATTGAAAGTCGATAGGATTTATGCGCTTAAATAACTCTGATACCATTTAAAATCCTACCCTTTGGTAATAAAAGTAAAATAAAGATCCACGTATGAAGGACTGGGATTTTTGTTTGTTTTTAACTTACTTAATAATTCACTATGCGTGTCTTTGCTTATTTATTTCATCATAACCTACATCCTCCATTACCATTTATATCACTGACTTTAAATTTGGATTTTCTGCTTAGTCAAACTGCTGACCGTATGGATTGAATTCAGTCAATATCCTTGCAAGTGAAAAGAGTTCAGCAATCTCTCTAACACTTAAAATCTCTTTTATTTTGCTTCATGTTGTACCTCCAAGCCTGTTGCACTGGAACTGAATAAATGTTATCTTTGTTGAACTGTACTAAGAAATCCCTTTTTCTCTGGGTAGATTGTTTTAACAGTGATACACTGATAATGGGAGAAGGGAGTGGTTGCTGTGTTTGACAGCTGAAAGTGTGGTCTGTGAATGTTAGATATGTCAGTCCCTTTCAGTTGTTACCATAGGAATACAAGATAAGACAGTACTGCTACTTTATTGAACAAGGCCCCATACAAATTGCTTCTGTAACTAAGTGATTAGTTCGCCTTAAGGAAACATATGATGTTCTCCCATGCAGATGTTTCCAAGTTGCATGCACCTGTGGCTTAATCAAACCTTATTTATTTATTTTAGTTTTAGTTTTGCTTGACTAAAACTTGAGAGCTTGCAAATCATTCCCTTGGAAATATATAAAACTGCATATGTAAAACAGGAAATTCGGTAAACCAATAATGTTTTAAAATAATGAAATTGGCCCATTTGATCATAGATGCAGCAGGAACTTCCAAAAGGGACCAGGCTGTAAGAATACCTGAAACTCTTTATTAAAGAAACATTATGCAGCTATGTTAACTGGCTAGTTTGAGCATGCCCCAGTCAGCTCTGCAATATAACATATTTCTGACATTCCACTGAAATTTCACAGTGGCTTTCTTGAATTGTACTAACAACTTTGAGTTTGTCCGGTCTGAATGAAGTAGCAGGAATTGTCAGTTTCTAAGAAAATGGTTCCCATTTATTAGATAACAGCTGAAAACCTATGGTACTCTGTAGGCATGCTAAGAAATGGTTACTAGATTTGGTTTTCAAGTATTTAAAGAATAGGAGATGCTGCAAAAAGTTGTTATCTGCTCCTTGATGTAATGAAAGATAAAGCATAGGCTATTGCTCTAGTTTAATATAGCTGTTGTGGATGATTATTGGGTTAATAATTGCAAAATTTTGAAATAAGACATTGCAGGTAACTTTCTATAAGTAGTTTATTGAATTATGTCCACTTAATGCAAATTGTATTCCAAATTATAATCTCTCTGCTCATGACGGTGAATCTGGCCCAATATGTCAAACACCAGCACATTTTTAAACTGGAGGCCCAATTCACAACTGTGTTGCATCAATTTTACACCATGCATCTCCTCTGATATCAGCGGAGTTACACTAGTATAAAACTGGAGTAATGAGTAATCTGATGATGAATCTATATTTGTATTTTGGTTTAATCCAGAAGTGTAATTTAGTCCCTTTGTGTTGGGTATTCCACAAATAAGCAGGGGTCTGCATAGGAGTAGATACTTCGAGCATCTTTTGTACGTCTCTGCCATCACAATGTGTGATACACTGTATTTAATGAGATCAGTATTTCCTTTGAGGCATCATCCTAGGAAGAGTTTAAAATTCATGAAAATCAAACTATGTCATGGGTGAAACTCAGCCCTTAAAAATCTATGATGAACAGTGACCTCACTTGGCACTGTCCTGGCTGGATTCTGTTCCCCATCCTGATCTGCCACTCCCTATGGTCAGTAAGGGCTAGAAGCTCTGTGAAGCCAACACATCCAACCTATGCAGAACAGTGGGCTGGGGGGACAAAGATCATGTCGTTTCCCAGGGATCACTCCAACTGATTAAAGAATGAGCTCTAAAAGGAATCCCTTTCACTCCGCTGCCAGAATAACAATGCCTAACATTTGGGGTATTGAAGTTATAGGTTTAAGTTAAAGACATTTGAGTGATGCCTCAGGACCAGTAAATATATGGAGGAACCGTTGGGGTTTATTTTTAATTTTGTGTTCTAAGCATATAGTCGCTACCTGGCTTGTGACTTCTAAAGCCATCTGATAGGCACAATAAAAAGATTAGGCATCATATTTACACCTTTTTCTTATACTTCCCTTCATATGGTCTGCTATACCTCCGGAGGCTCAGAGAAATAAGATATAGTCCTAGTCTTCAATTCAACAGTACTGATTTACCCACAAGAGATTTCCTCTTGTTATATCTCCCTTCTATGCCCCAAATGTTAAATTTTTATCATTCCTACTAACAATTGCAGTATTCCAACTGAGTTGTGAGAGTTACTTACACCCATTTCATAGATAACTAAACTGAGCCACAGTTGAATGACTTGTCAAAGATTTCACAGCTCAGTTGCATAGCTGAATTTGGAACTCAGAATGTCAGACACCAAGTCATCTCCTTTTAATGGTAGCCACAATATCTCCTGTGCATTCACTAAACATCCAGACACTCTAACTAAACTGCATATAGGGCAACAGTAATTTCCAGTTTATAGGTGCTAAGTTCTGACTATTTTTTGTGTTGAAAACTTTGCAACAAAAAAAGTGTCTGATTGTTCAGTGACTTCTTGGTTACAGGTTGCATTGTACTGTATTTGAAAGATTTAGGTCTTCATATCTGGCCAGCTGGCTTCAGAAATATGACCTCACAGTTGACAAGTGATTAAAGATCAGTTGCCTATCACTGCTCCTTTGAGCAGCTGCCTCTATGAAGGAGTAGAGAATAAACTGCAGTAACAATTACATTGGGATATTCCGGAGGTTCAATACGTTTCAGTAACCTAAATCAATTTTAGAAGCAATCTTAGAATAAACTAACTAAACTAATGTGTTAGATTTCAAAATATCCAGTGTAATTTACAAAAAGAGTCCTTGTGATCAGTGAGCACTAAACTTAGATGAGTTTCAAAATTACCATGAAAGAGGAGGAAGCTGGCTGAATTAATATAGAAATGGAGTCAAACTTTCACCCCAAACTCAAAATAATTTGTTTTTTGAAAGCTTAGATAACTTTCCCAACATTATGTTGGATTTCCATGTACATATCACTTTTTGATGCCAGCTGCCCATGAGGCTAGAGTGGAAGCATGTACTGTCAACATCCCATAATAGATTTTTTTCAGCCAAATTTTGTAGACTGAAGACTTAAATAAACATCTAGGGTGAAATTCTGGCTTCATTGAAGTCAATTACAAAACTCCCATTGGCTTCAATGGAACCAAGATTTCACTCCTGAACTCTTAGATGCTCAATGCTACATTTGAACTTTCAGTTTCACCCATTGCTAATTACCACCCTGATTCAATACAAGTCTTGTGTATGCTAACTACGCAAAATCAGTGGCTACATCTAGAAGTGTTCTAAAGCAGCATGTTCACTTTTCAGGTATTGCAATTATGGCTGTTTCAACATTTAACAAAATGGTTACCTTAATAACATCAGACCAATAAACTCTTTGGTATAGAATGAAAACTGAAATACATCTTGAACAATTTTTGCAGAAAAAGAGAGGTTGTTAACAAACTCATTTAATTCAAAAGGTGACAGACAGATAATCTGGGATGCCATCCATTCAGATTCAGTTGACAGGAGAGAGAGAGAAGGGGCAGCTACTCTTATGTGGTTAATACAGGAGCAGCTTGAACAGTGAGGGCCTATTATTGTGCCACAGATGGCAAGTCAGGACTAACTGTTCCTCTGTGGCTTGCCTCAGAGAATCCACACTTCCATTTCCAGAGTATGGATGTCAACAGGGCCGGTGTAAGGAAGTTTCGCGCCCTAGGCGAAACTTTCACCTTGCACCCCCCCCTCCAGCCCTGCGGCAGCTCCCGACCCCCCCGCCCTGAGACGCCCCTCCCCCCGCGGCAGCTCCCCCCCCGGGGAGCCATGCGGCAGCTCCCCACCCCAGCTCACCTCTGCTCCGCTTCCTACCCAAGCACACCGCCCCCGCTCTAATTCTCCTCCCCTCCCAGGCTTGCGGCGCCAAACAGCTGATTGGCACCTCAAGCCTGGGAGGCGGGAGAAGTGGAGCAGCGACGGCATGCTCGGGGAGGGGGCGTAGCAGAGGTGAGCTGGGGTGGGGAGCCCTGCGGCAGCTCCCCCCCCCGCAGCAGCTCCCCACCCCCCCGGCCCGGGGAGCCGTGCTGCAGCTCTCCACTCCAGCTCACCTCTGCTCCGCCTCCTCCCCGAGCACGTTGCCCCCACTCTAATTCTCCTCCCCTCCCAGGCTTGTGGCGCCAAACAGCTGATTGGTGCTGCAAGCCTGGGAGGCGGGAAAAGTGGAGCGGCGACCTCACACTCGGGGAGGAGGCGTAGGAACGCTGTAAAAAAAAATTGGGGGCACCGCTTTTTGGCGCCCCCAAATCTTGGCGCCCTAGGCAACCGCCTAGTTTGCCTTAATGGTAGCACCGGCCCTGGATGTCAGTGAAGGGACAGAAGGGGTTTTTGAAGGCCTTTTGATTCCCTACAGCCAGATTAAAATGTCCCATCTCTAGAGACAGGAGATTGGGTTCAGGTTCTGCAAAATTGCTTGACTGTAGTCACTGGCAGAACCTGAACCAGAACATGTGTTTTTTACTACTGTTGCCAACTCTAGTAATGCCTGTTCTTTTTCTTAAAAGCCCTAACTGCTACAACTGAGAAATTGTGAGAGAAATTTGGCTTTCATTAAACAAAAAGGACCTTCTATTTATTATTCAAACCCTTGATTTTTAAATAGTTGGGGTTGGCAGTAAGTCACATTGCGTGTATTCACATTTCTCTTGATAATGTGTCATTAGCCAAGGTCAATACAGTTGAGGTATTAAAGGGAGAAATTTGAGGGACATTCACATTTCAGATTTAACTAAAGTATATAATTTAGGTCAGTTTCAATTACCAATACATTAAAAGATCAGGAGGAAAGCACACTATACTGGTAAATTGTATAAGAGCCTGTCTATCAGAAGATGGGGGAGAAAAGGTTTCAGACTAGATTTAGTGAAAAAGAAAGTGGTTCTTAACTTTGCATTATTTGGGGTTGATTCCCTGAAACTGTTGCTTTATTCATGAAAGAATCTTTTTAATACTTTCAAAAGATACTTTTTCACTTAATGGATTTTTTTCATTTACATGATCAAAATACATTTCAGTGGATGTGATAGCTGATAGATTTGTTCACCAACTAGTCACTGAATCAACAAGAGGTGATGCCATTTTAGATTTAGTATTGGTTAGTAGTGAGATCATAGAAGAACTGGTTGTAGAGGACAGCAGTGGTTCAAGTGAGCATTAGCTTATTCAATTTAAACTAAATGGAAGCATAAACAAAAATAGGTTTGCAACTAGGGTCCTTTATTACAAAATGGAAAGCTTTAAACAAATTAATGGAATTAGTTAGGGAAGTGGACTGAACTGAAGAACTCAGGGATCTGCATGTGGAGGAGTCAAAACTTTAAGTCAAAGTTGCAGAAGCTATCTGAAGCCTGCATTCCAAGTAAGGGGAAAAATTTTAGGGAAGGGCTGCAAACCAAACTGGATGAGCACGCATGTCAAACACGTTATTAAGAGAGAGCCTACAAGGAATAGAAGATGGGATGGATCTTTTTCCCTACTTGGTCAGAAAGCGTAGCGAAAAAGTGAGAATTGCCAAAAGCCAAGCAGGGTTGGACCTTGCAAAGAAAATTAAAACAAATAGTGAAAGGTTCTATAGACGTATACATAAAAAGAAAACAAGGAAAAAGTGGGATAGCTAAACATTGAGGCTGGAGTAGAGAATAAAGATAATCTAGACATGTCCCAATAACTAAACAAATGCTTTGTCTCAGTTTTTAAAAAGGGTAATGAGAAGCTAAGGGGTGGTGGCAGAACTGTTAATGGAAATGAGGAGATGGAAGTAGAAATGACCACATTGGAGGTGGAAGTCAAATGCAGACAACTTAATGGGACCAAATTAGGGGCCTAGATAATCTCTATCCAAGAACACTAAAGGAACTGGCACATGAAATTGTGAGCCCAAATACAAGGATTTTTAATGAATCCGTAAACTCGAGGGGTGGTAGTATTCTCTGACTAGAGATCTGCAAATGCAATACCTTCTAAGAAAAGGGGGCAGGGGGGGAGAAGTTATTAGTTAAATTGGAGAAGATGGGGGATTAATATGAGAATTGAAAGGTGGATAAGGAACTGGTTAAAGGGGATACTACAACAGGTCATACTGAAAGGTGAACTGTCAGGCTGGAGAGGACTTCCTCAGGGATTGGTCTTGGGACCAATCTTATTTAACATTTTCTTTCATGACCTTTGCACAAAAAGTGGGAGTGTGCTAATAAAATTTGTGGAGGACAGTGGTGATGTGTTGCCAATATATAAAAGGACCAGAATATCGTACAAGAACATCTGGAGGACCTTGGAAACTGGAGTAATAAAATGGGATGAAATTGAATAGTGCAAAGGGCAAGTTCATGCACATAGGGACTAACAAGAAGAATTTTTGCTATAAGCTGGTGAAGTATCAGTTTGAAGCAACCAAAAAGGAGAGAGACCTGGTTGATCACTGGATAACTGAGCCACCAATGTGATGCAGCCATGAAAAGGACCAATGCAATCCTAGGAGCCATCAGGCAAGGTATTTCCAGTACAGATAGGAAAGTGTTATTACCATTATACAAGGCACTGGTGAGACCTCATCTGAAACACTGTGTGCAGTTCTGATCTTCCATGTTTAGGAAAGCTACTAGGATGATCAGAGGAATGGAAAACTTACCTTACAAAAGGAGATGCAAGGCGCTTGGCTTGTTAAGCCTAACCAAATGAAGACTGAGGGGAGATTTGACTGCTCTCTCTAAATATGTCCAAGGGATAAATACCAGGGGAGAGGAGTTATTTAAGTTAAGCGCCAATGTTGGCACAAGAACAAATAGATATAAACTGGCCATCATCAACATGTTTAGGCTTGAAATTAGACAATGGTTTCTAACTATCCGAGGAGTGGAGTTCTGGAACAACCTTCCAAGGGGAACAGTGGGGGCAAAAAACCTAACTGGTTTCAAGACTGAGCTTGATAAATTTATGGAGGGTATTATATGATGACACTGCCTACAATGGCATGTTTCCCATCTGCGATTTGTTAGTATCAGACATCCCCAATACCCAGAGATGGGGCACTAGCTGGGGAGGGCTCTGAGTTACACACCTGGGAAAGAATTCTCTATTGTGTCTGGGGATCTTGACCTGCTCAGTGTCAAACTGACTGCCATATGTGGGGTTGGGAAGGAATTTTAACCCCAGGGTCTCTGCCAATCTGACCTGGGAGATCTCTTCTTCCTCTGCAGTGGAGGCATGGGTCACTTGCTGGTTTGAACTAGAATAAATGGTGGATTCTCTCTAACTTTGAAGTCTTTAAATCATGATTTGAGGACATCAGTGACTCAGCCAGAGGTTAGTGGTCTATTACAGGAGTGGGTGAGTGAGGTTTTGTGGTCTAAAATGTGCAGTAAGTCAGACTAGATGATCACGATGTCCATTCTGGCCTTAAAGTCTGTGAGTAAAATTAATAGATTAAATAATTAATAGATTAAATAAAGGCCCAGATTCAGCAAAGTACTTTAGGACATGCTTAATGTACTGTGCATGTGCTTAACTGCTTTACTGAATAGGATTGAGCTTTGGCATGTGCTTAAAATTAAGAACATGCTTAAGGTCTTCACTGAATCAGATCCTTGCTTTTATAGTTTTTAGAGTGTCCTTTATAAAATGATCCTTCTGAGCAGTTACATTTTGATTGTATATTACACTGGTGGCTGCCATTTTGTGAGAATCACAAGGGGTGTGAAATCTTTATGCAACTAAAAGGAAGTGTTGACTAAACACTACCTAAGGATTAATGATAAGAAGGCTAGATAGAGGTGTAATGAACAGTTACTGCATTGTTCACTTAAATACTATGGCTGTTCTTTGCCATAATTTAATCTACTCCTACATTTTGCTGTCCCTCTCCTAGTCTGCTTGTCTCTCTCTGCCTTCTTCGGACATTCCCACACACTTTAATTGTTCTTACATGGAACAAACCTTATATCATTAACAGGGCCGGCTCTAGCTTTTTTGCTGCCCCAAGCAGCAAAAAAAAGCGCCGCCCCCTAGCCCCCCCCGCCGCCCCCCCCAGCCGAGCGCCGCCGAGCGCCGCGCGCCGGAGGCTCCCCCCCGCGCCAAGCGCCGAGCCCCGCGCCGCCCCCCC
>NW_020664497.1:2755360-2775908 GCF_002925995.2 Terrapene triunguis | reverse complement strand
CTGAGCGCCGCGCCGCCGGAGCGCCCTCGCGGAAGGCCGCGCCGCGCTCCCCCCGCCGCCCCTTACCAGGTGCCGCCCCAAGCATGTGCTTGGGTGCCTGGTGCCTGGAGCCGGCCCTGATCATTAAACACTAGCAATAATATATTTTATTATACAAGCATAATGAACTTCAGTGTCAGAAAGAACTGTACTACTGAATTGAGTTTAGGATTCTACATCGTATGTCAGATAGAAGGAGGTGAGAACTTTAAGGAAAACAGTGAGAATTATGATAAAAAACTATGAATAATGTAGACAAACTCTATTGTAACAATATTATTCTGGAAGACAAATGTATGACTGTTGTATCTGTAAACAAAAATTGCCGTAGCCTTGCAGTATTTCTTATGTAGGGAAAACTGAAGGTAAAGTAGTTGGAATGCAATTAAAAGTTTGTTTAGCTGATTTCAAGTTTTAATTAGGTACTGGGTAACTGTGATACTTATTAAAGTTGATACTGGATCACAATACTTACATTAAATTGAAAAATGCATCATACAGTTGGCTTTAGGCATTATTTTACACAAATATAAATGAAAGTAACTACATAACTGGTCTACTGACTTCCTTGCCAAAAGGTTATTTGGATGTTACTTTAGTCTACTCTGCAAAGGCCTTCAATAGACATATTAAAATGATTGGAGATGATGTTGGAAAGCTTCTCTTACCTAGGCTGCAAACTGTTTGAGGAAGAATAATTTCATTATGTATTTGTACAGTACCTGGTGCATTGGGCCGCGGATCCTTGATTTGGGTTCCTAGGTACTACAGTTATAAAATTATAGTCTCAAAAGAGAGAGCAGGTATAGCATAACCATGAAGACTGAAAGTACCCTTTTTCCCTTACAGTTGGGCCATCTAGACATGTTGACGGGACATTGCTGTGACGCATGGGCTATTTTTGCCAGCAAAATAGTTGTTCAATAGATAAACAAGCACTTTAGTTCACAAATTTGCTAACCTGGCATCTTTCATAAACACTAATATTTTTCCCTATGAAGAAAGAGCTTCTCTCCATTCTCCATCCATAACACTATAACTGCTATGAAAAGCCTCACATTTTTAAATAAGCTTTACCAAACAAATAATTTGCATATACTGATAACTGTGATATTCTAAACATGATTAATTCAAATGCCTAATCCTGCTAATTAATTTCATTTCACTCCTATAGAAAAAATACATTAGAATTAACAATTAAATACACAAATAAATGACAGGGGACGGTGCAAAGCAAAAGCTATGATCAGCTGTTGTACAGTCATTATATGACTCTGTACCCTCTGCCTTTCATGGGTTATATGTTTATCTTTTTAACAGTCAAAAATAGAAAGTGTATGTTACTTAAAGATGACAGTGGAGTGTGTGTGTGTGTGTGTGTGTGTGTGTGTGTCTTTCACACGTCAGACTTCTAAATTATTCCTTTTTTTCCCCTTTTGGTCAAATCCAAAATACATTTAGTTATTTTTCATTTATCTCCACAAAGCAGTTGGAGAGAGAGATTTGTCCGGGGGCATTGTTTGATAGCCAGGGTGTCTTTATGGAAGACCCATGATAATGAGAAATCCAGTCCTAAGCTTTTAACTGCAGGTGTCAACAGAACATGACAGCTTGGGTACTGCTTTAAGATGTGTAATATGTGTATTGACTTTTATAGAGATGGCCTCCTTCTCTTGGGTGAGGTTACACATTTCATTCTGTCTTCTCTGAAACTGGGCTCCCAAGTATATGAATTTCAATGTAACAATTATTCTCTAGTCCTCAATAAAGATCCGTTCTTTCATAGGAAAAAAAATTAAATGCTTTATCTGGTAGAGTGCTGATCAACCCACACTGATTATTTTCAGCATATTTTTTTAAAGGCATAAATGATCCACAATTTTTGAAGATCACTCCAAAGCATGTGGTGTACTTGGAAATAAACAATTGTTAATAAGAATATTAAGAATACAAGTAATTGCTGGTGTTTTTCTGCATTCTCAGCATAGTTGTTCGTGGACAAATGCGCATTTTAAACAACATGGTAAGATATATAATTCTGTGCATGACGCAAGATATCAGGGGCATGTACTCCGTCCTTTTATGTCATCAGAACAGTGAGTCTGGCCACAATTAAAAATGACCGTCCATAGATTTGTATAGATGTGCAGTGCTACAAGTATAATATTTAAGGCTACAGAGCAGCATAGTAAACAAGCATTGCCATAGAATATTAGAAGTTAAAAAGAGGGGCATTGCTCTGTAAGCAAATCTCCCCTTTCTAAAAAGTAGCAATGAAGTAGATTTAGCACAAAATTCAGCTTTCTCTTTTGTCTGTGTGCCTCTGAATTTCTTGTGTATATATATATTTTTAACTTAAAACAGAAGCTGTAAAGGAATGAAATTACTGTGCTCAGTGTTGACAGCTCATGATTTTTATCTTGATTCTTGTGATATTTGATGCTTTTCTCAAAGCACCAGTTCCTGAAGTCTCTTAAGTGAGACTTTCAGTTCTCATATATTTTTAAAGTAAGTTTCTAGCCCTCGTGGATTTGGAGAAAAGTTTGAAAATGTGCCCCCTAAATGCTCAAAAACTAGAAGGCAAATTAAAAGAACCCAGAATGTTTTGTTATTAAATATCATGATTTTTAAGTCAATCTACGGTAATTATTTATTTTGGGGGGTGAGGATCTGACTCATGATTTTTGCATACATGGGCTTGGCAATACTGTGAGCTGCTTTTGTGATATTTCTGGCCCAACAAGAACTAGGAGCTACTTGAAAATTCATGAGAAAACATGATTTGTCTAAAAATATTGTGGGGACAGAGGGATAATTTCTGATAAGCATTGCATGCACATATTTGGTTCTCCAAACCGCTGAGGTGAAGGTCTCTTGTCACCAATAATCCCTGGGTGAACAAGCATCTCTCTAGATTGAGAGCTTTTTAAAACTATTTGTGAATAATGACTTGTTCATTTTCCAGAATTTGTCCAGTCTTTTATATAAGTTTAAATCTTATACTTACCTGGTTTTACTTTGGTTTATCCAATTACCTAGAATTCCTTCTCTCTCTCTCTCTGACACACACACACACACACACACACACACACACACACACACACACACACACCCTTTCTATTCCCTAAAAGAGGAACAGCTATGCCAGGGGTTGGCAACCTACGGCACGCATGCCAAAGGTGGCACGCGATCTGATTTTTGATGGCACCAGGCGGCGGGCTGAGCCGCTCAGCCCACCGCCGCTCTGGGGTTTCCGCCGCTGGCTCCTGCCAGCTGGGGTCCCACTGCCGGTCCCACTCAGTGCCCGCTGCCGGCCTGGGTGAAGGAACCCCAGGCTGGCAGCGGGCCGAGACCCCGGCTGGCAGGAGCCGGCGGCCAGAACCCCAGAGCGGTGACGGGCTGAGGCGCTCAGTCGCTTCTCTGGGGTTCCGGCTGCTGTCCCCTTGCCAGCCAGGGTCCCCGCCGCAGCCCCACTCACCTTGCTTCCAGTTGGAGTTCCAGCGCAGGCCCCCTGCCAGACAGGGTCCAGGTCTCCGGCCCTGCTCAGCCCCACCAGCCACCAGCTCCACTCACCTCAGCTGCCGATCTGGGGTTCCAGCTGCTGACCTGCCAGCCGGTTAACAACTGATGACTCAGAAGCCTGTGTGCAGCTTAAAGTATCCCAATACGTACCAGACATTGGAAAACTCAGCAAGGAAAAGCAAGGGCAAGGATCACACTAAACTGATAAGATCTGCATTTTAATTCAATTTTAAATAAAGCTTCTGAAACATTTTGAAAACCTTGTTTACTTTACATATAACAGTAGTTTGGTTATATAATATATAGACTTATAGTGAGACCTTCTAAAAAACGTTAAAATGTATTACTGGCATGCGAAGCCTTAAATTAGAGTGTATAAATGAAGACTCGGCACACCACTTCTGAAAGGTTGCCGACCCCTGAGCTATGCTCTTTCTACTACTCAGCAAGAGGAAATGTTAATATTTTCCCTACTAACCCCCGATGAGATATATGCACCATAGCAGATCATACTATTACTAATGTGACTGTTACCCTCTAGGACAATCCTGCTTGAAATAGAGATGGACTAAATACTGTTCCTAACAATTTAATGTACAAAATGGTGAGTGAGAGGAGTATAGACCTTTCCTGGCATTGGCAGGGAGAATGCTCTCCCTAAGTAAGTATTAGAAAGATAAGAGTTGCACAGAGCCTCAGAATAGCAAGGGGGCAACTTTGGTTAAATAATTAATCTGAGAAGTTCTTCCTGGCATAGGTGCTGGAACTAGGGATGCTGGGGGTGTTGCCGTACCTCCAGGCTTGAAGTAGTGATAACAGCCCAAATACATGGTTTCCGCCTTCAGCACCCCCACTATAAACATTGTTCCAGCACCACTGCTTCCTGGCTGAGGCCAGAAACCTGCTTGTAAGCATTAGCTATAGATTCATAGATTTCAGTTCACAAGGACCAGTAGGATGTTCTAGCCTGACCTTCTGCTTAACATAGGCCTGAGAAATTCACTCAGTCATTCCTCTATCAATCCTAAAACTTCTTGTTTAACCACAGTATATCTTTTTAGAAGGACATACAGGATGGGATTTGCAAAAGCTCTTAAATCACTTAGGTGCACAAACTCGTTAACTTTCGGAGGAACTTGAACCTTTCAGAGGAACTGTGCTCCTAAATCAGAAGTGCTTTTGAAAATACTACCCATAGTCTTTAAAGCAAGACTTTTAAATGATGGAGAATTCACCACATCCCTTGGCCAGGTTGTTAAATAACTTCACTGCTAAAAATTTGCAACTTGTGGCCTATAAAAAAAGCCCTCTTTTTGATCATTTTAAACTTTGGCTGCCCAAAGTCATTTTTTATTATTTGTGTTTAACCAAAGCAGGAAGGAAGCCTTTTTGAACTCTTAATGACCCTTACTGTGTATAATATCTATTTTGTTTTACCCAGGGTTTGAAAAAGCTCAGTTATTATCAAAAAAACATTTTATAGGTGAAGTTTCATTTCCACATTATCCCATTTTTTTACATGAGAAACTGGGTGGTCCCTGTTTTGTGTGCTAGCATATAAGGAATATTGCCAGTTGTTACACTCTTCAGACTCATGTTGTATTTCACATGGTAATCCTCAGACATTTCAAAAACAATTTAAAATGTTGAATCATCATTTGAAACTAATGTTTTCTAATGCTCTAGTTTAGATTTTAATGATTCTCTCTGCATTTTAACTTACTGCCAGGCTGTCCTGCTCCCACAGTATCTTCCATGTGTCTCAGAAATATAAAAAATATTGGTTTAATAATATGAATATGGGAAAATCTCTTGAGTTATTATCCTAAAGTAGGTTTATAGATTGGTACCTTACACTATGTGGATAGCTGCTTTAGATCATCATTACAGGGACAGCAGGAGGGTAGGGGTTTCACAGCAGGTCTGGACACTAATCAGCATGTTCAAGTGGTTTGAGAGAAGCGCTTTCTTCAGTTATGGGCGTGGACATTTATTTTGTCTGCTCCAGCAATATCCCTGTATAGATGGTTATGTTTACAAATGTAAAAATACATGCAGCTTGTTGAAGTAATTAATATGTGTGCAGAGAGAGCACTTACTGTAAACAGCTTCTGTACCATATCACTTATTTCTGCTGCATTGTGATGTATTTCAGGGAGCAGGTATGCATTTGTACAGAGATGGACTGGATAAACTAAAATGTTCTTTTCCATCACTAACATCTATGGTCTTGTGATAGCAATTTAATGTGAAGTATGTAGACTTTGAACTAATCATTTTTAAATAGTGACTAGAAAACAAACATTTTACAAGTAGTATCTTAACAGAGAAAATTAATATCTTCTCTCAAAGTCTATTTTTTAAGGATCGCTCCCCCCTCCCCGATCTCTGGGGAGCAGCAGGAAAGACATCAATAAACCAAATCTGTTGTGTGAAGCCTCATTGTGCTTTTGTTGCCACAGCTGCTTTTTAAATCCTCAGTTTAGACATTGAAGTGAACTGATGAAAACAGTGGGCCACATTGTTCCCTCATACATCCATGTATGACACCCTCTGAAGCCAGTAGGAGCTGCAGACGTGTAGCAAAATCCATGCATGTATATTTGTTTTATTTCCTGTAATGAGCGTTTACACCTTAAACTCAGCTCCCTTGGCAATTTGAGAGGGCTTTATTCAGCCAGCCATCAAAATGATCGTATCAGTCTAGCCACATCATTTTTCTTTTCTCTTGAGCTGAGTCATTGCTACTCAATCTTGTGTTTTCTAATGATCTGTGATGGTAAAACCATTTAAACACAAGCTGCAGAGATGCAGCCTTTTAGAAACACAAGGCT
This sequence comes from Terrapene triunguis, assembly GCF_002925995.2. Classification (NCBI taxonomy): domain Eukaryota; kingdom Metazoa; phylum Chordata; order Testudines; family Emydidae; genus Terrapene; species Terrapene triunguis. The sequence goes on along the minus strand of NW_020664497.1, from coordinate 2,769,513 downwards.
GTTGCCTCTTCCCCTTCATATTTCAAATGCTACTTTAATCTAGGCAGTTTCCCCCCCGCCCCTCCCCAAACTGTAGATGGAATGACTCTCCTTCACCCTACTACCTCAGACCATACTGATTAAATCTCTGATCCTCTCAGGGGTGAATGCATTCTCTTTCTACCTTTGCTCTGTTCTATGGTGTATAACCATAGCTTGTTGTCTCCTTTCTTTTTTCACTGCTGAAAGACTCAGTCCAGTTTTGATTTCCTCATTGCCAAACTGAATCACAGAACCATTCTCCATCAATATTGTTCCTTTTACTCAGATAGTAACTGAGGGGTTGTCTTTGACTGCTCTCTCCCTTTTGCATCTCACATCCAAGCAGTGTCCAAAGCTTGCTGCTTCTTCCTCCAAAGCATTTCCAAAACTGCCCTTTTCTTTCTGTTCCTCGAGCTCTGACTCTCATTCAGGCCTTGGTTCTGTCCCATTTTGATTACTGTAACTTCCCACTGCTTCTCTTTCAATTGAATTACTCACTGCCACCCAAACAAACTGCTGCCAGTAATGTCATCTTGCCCATTGGTCTGACCATGACACATGTGCTTTCCTTTCTTGTTTGCATTCTACTTGTTTTAGCAGTGACATCAGGTGTGAACAGGGTTGATTTTAATTGTTTTGTCCTCCCGTTTTGGATCATTTCTCTCCATATGTTTTAGTGGACATCTTGTAGCAACTGCCACAGTTATAATTAGAGTATGTTGAGAATTTTATGACATTCACTTTTTCACTGGCTTATAACTTTGTCAAGAATTTTTGTATAGAATATTATCAATAACCAGGTATCCTTATTTGTATGGGCATATGTATTATATTATTTGTATTGGGGTGCCTTGGAGCCCAAGTCATGGATCAGGAAGACCCCAATGTGCTAGGCATTGTACAAACCCAGAACAAAGAGATGGTCCCTGCTCCAAAGAGCTTTCAATTTGTGTGTGTGTATGTGTGTACACTCACTAATAATGGCTCTTTACAAAAATTGACATTTTAATCAGTCTCAGTGATGTGCACTTTAAACCCCTCACTTCTAACATTTCAGCACCATTAAATACTCTAGTCACTTTTTTAAAAATAACTCCAGCAATAGTTTGACCATCCTCCTTTGTAAGAGAAATCTGTCATCTATCACACTTTTGTTGATGGCTTTATAATTAATATGCCACAAAGAGCTAGCAAGCTTCTGTTCAAGATCACCTGGGGGAGACACCCTAGAAGTGTGTAAAGAAAATCATATTTTGAATACGATTTCATTGTCTAGCAACACATTAAAAACATATACATTCCACTCATCATTGTTCAACAGCTACGTTCTCATTTTGTATCTGAAAAACTGTTCTAAAAATCTGTTAGAAGAGATTAAGGGAATTATATGGGTACTTCGTGAAAGGCCTGAATACTCTTGAAATACTTACTGTGCCTCATCACATCAATTAAGGCTGCACTGCACTTTTTGCCAGTTACAAGCTTGAATAATTCCCCTATGAGCTTACAGCCATTTGCCTAGCTCACTTTTGGTATCGTATCTGAATGCAGCTTTTTTATCCTCAATGAATAGCAGACCAAAAAGTATGAATGTAGAGGTAATGCTGAGCTGGAATCATGAGTCAGTGAAGTTTCTGAAAAGAAAGGGAAACATTCCTAATAAGTTGGCATTGTGATTGGCATAATACATTGGCATTTTGAATTGTATGTGTCATATCCTCAAATGTGTAACATTCTGATGATCAATGCAAACCTTTCTCTGCTCCTCCTTTCCTAAAAGCTGCATAAAATATTTTGAGAGAGAAAATATAAATTGAGTGATAAATGTCTTTGCTAATGATAACCATAAATGTGGATGTTTCTTATTTCCTTGCATTATTTTAACATTGACCTTAATTAAGCTCTCACTAGGCTCACAAATACAAATGATTGGAAAACCAAGAATATTTGGGTGAAAATGTTCATGAACAACTCATCTGTTTTTGTCAAATTTCATATTTTGAGTATTTTCAGTCAGCTCTCCTCACAAGTCAAGTGTACTTGAAGAATATGTTGGCTTATTTCCTGAGTGAAGCTTTTTCCATTAGTGAATCTGATGGGTAGAATAGTCAACCATTCTACAACAAGAACTCCAGTCTCTAGTTGAGATTGACCTTGCTTTGAGGATGTTCAGTCTTAGTATTCTGAATAAAGGGTAATTCCTCCCCCCTTCCTAGCACACCCTTTTCTCAATATAGATCTCAGACACACTCACTCAGTCATCCAACAGCTGATTCTTTCCCATTCTACCAGGTCACTTCCCTGACCAATCTCCTTGCCAAGTGTTGGAACATTCACTCCCATGCTAGGCTGGTAAACTTTATTCTCCTTTCATCCTGTATGTGTATGCTACCAGCTCCTTCTTCCACATGGTTCCCACCACGTACTTTCATGCCACTTCTGGCCTGGTCTGAGCCTCCAAAATAATTCTTCTCTTCTAGGTAGAAGATCTGATAGGGAGCCATAGAGGGGGAGAGTGGCTCTTTTGGGAGTTCAGGCCTGGAAAATAGGAAAGGTTTTCTGCAGCTGGCTTCTAGGTTTGGGCTGGATTCTTAAGTTTGTTGGGACAAGACACCCATCAGAGGTTGTCAGTCCTCTTCTTCTCTGAGCCTCTAAAGGCCCTAATAATGAGCCCATCCCTTGATGTAATCCACTTGAAAATTATCTAGCTTTTTAATCTTTAAAAAAGAGAGAGAGATAGCAAGCCACACTATATAATAATCCATATCATGGGTTAAATAGGGTAGAATGTGTCTGTAAAGTAGACATTTTGGCACCGAAAAGAAAAGTGTTATGACTGAAGCTCCTATCAATCAAGGGGGCATTACTACAGAATTTGTTCAAGTCTTAACTGTCTTCATATCATTTCTTCAAGTTGAGTAGTGGTGCCAAAGCTGAGCAGGAAGGTTAACTCAATCACAAGGCTGTTAAACTGGAAACATATTGTTGGGGTTGTATAAAGGAACTGGAAATTTATTTTAGTTTTCCTATTTAATTTTGAACTACAAACTAACATTGCACACATTTGCTTGTTTTTGTTATTTGGAGGGAGGTGCTTTCCCCCCGGCCTCCCGAACTTGCTAACACATTTCTAGTTGTGATTAATTTCCTAGGGGTCCCGTTGTGACAGATTTCTGTTACCAATCTGCCTGAGGTGTCAGGTGATCAGGCTGAGGCTGCAGGATCGTTAGGGGAGGAGATGAAGGAGCACACCCAGGGTCTAAGTTTTAAAGCTTTATTAATAAAAGTAAAATAACAGTGGTGAGTGCGGGGGCTCCCCATGTCACTCAAAGGAAGGAAGAAAGCATTGGTGCCTCAAGCCTTAGCCCACTTTCATACTCACACATGCACTACCTGGGGCTGGCCAAACCTGGGTGTAACGTACGAGAAGGGGGGAAGAGGTGGACGGGAGTTCTGTCCTGTGCACAGGTCGTTTGGGGTCCGCTGTTGATCTATGATTTGCTTCAGCTCTCAGGAGGGTTTTAAGTCCTGGCGTCTTTTGGGGGCATTTCGTTCAGGGGCCTCTGTTCCCTGTGCTCTTTGTACCAGTCCAAACTGGCTTTCTGCGGCGTTCTCAGCTTTTCCAAAACAGACTGGCTTCAGGGACGTGAGACTCTGTTTTCCCCCTCGCTGGCCTTCACCGTCTCGCCAGTTTTGCAATCCCCTGCCCAGCTGCCCTCCCCTTTTCCCACGGTTGGCTGGGGTTCGGTAAGATGCAGATGTGGCTGCAGGTTTCCTGGCTGCATAGAGTCTGTTCGAGTGCCGTGACCTTGGACTGGAACCCGCATCTTATCTTCAGACTGAGCTGAGAGCTGAGGCGTTGAGTTAACCCGTTCTCTTCTCCCTTCCTCCCTCTTCGGTCTCTCGCAACCTGCAAAGGAATCTTCCACTCCACACTCACACCTTTAATCCTTTAACCCTTCCTTCCCAAAATGCCTTGCGATGCTTGCAACAGCGTTAGCAACATACAATGCTGATCTGCCTCCCCAGGTGACCCCCTGAGGGAGGGGGTCACTGGGTTGTGACTGAGGGAGGGGGCCACTGGGTTGTGACACTGTCCCCACCAGTAATATCTCTGATGATGTGAAATTTGTCATAAGGTCAGATTTTGAACAGCCATTCTAGTTAACGTGTAGGCGAGCCAAACTCTGTTTAAAATGGCTTTTGAAACACATTTCTGATGCTTGTTTTAACAACTACACTAAAATGTGGACCGGATCTATGCACATTAAAAACTATATATAGTACAGTTCCCTTTTCCCTAAAAATTAAGAAACCCATAGCTTCTATTGAAGTCAGTGGGTATTGTGATGCTCAGCATTTCTGAAAATTAGATTCTTTTTTGAATTTTACTAATGACGTTGCAAATGGGTGTCCAATGTTTTATTTAGCATTTTTGTTGTGATTATATGAAATACAGTGTAGCACCCTTCTTTACAGATCTTTTTCCTTATGTGAATACTGAGAGCACTGTGATATGAACTGGTGAAATAGATTAAATTATTTTACAGTAAGAAATCTAGACTCCATATATTTATGGATATCCTCCATTGCCTGGTGTTCTTGTTTTATCTAGAAGTTGTTTTCTTTTATTGCTCAATATGCTCCTACCATGTAGACTGACGAGACTATTATATTTTGTTCATATACTAGTCTTCTGACAAAACTATAAAATGGAATGTGCACCAAGAATTATTCATTCAGAAATCAGCACTGATCTTGCATTAATATAAGATTAAAGGAGGCTTTGTTGTATGAAATTTGTAGATGGGCATCTATCAACAAATAACTGTCCTCACATCTGATTCCATATCAAGATTCTGTTGGTTGTTTCAGGAAGATGTTGGATGAAAAGTCAAGTAAGCAACAATTTCAGTTATGGTTAGAATGAGTGAGACAGAGGGATGAAAATAATTTAAATATTTATTAGTTTCATTATTTCACAGTAGTTATCCCTGATGATGAAAGCATTCTGTTTATTGCTAAATATTTAAAGTACTGAGCAGAATTCTCTGATAAAACACTTCAATGTTTTAAAATTATAATTGGAAGCAGTCTGATATAGTTCAGGTAATTTGAAGCTCTTCAAATCTAGGTCACTGATTTGAGTCCAAAAGATCAAGTGATGACTGATTCCCAAGGGCACAAAGCTCATCTTTCTAGTGGGATTTAGATCAGCCCCCTAATATCTGCTTCATTTCTTTGGATGTATTGGTGATACCAGTCTGAGTTCTACTGTGGAGGTGTCTGTATCACGTTTGGCATTAGGTGGCACAGAGAATAGAAACAAGAAATACCAGATGCTAAGCACTGCACTACCCACTTACTCTTAGGAGTGGTCACTCCAGTTTAAGATATGTTAACAGGCTATTATGGGGGAAGCAAACATTGATGCTGTCTGTTCTACAGATAAATAAGCAGGCTTCATTCTCCATGCTGTCAATATAGCAGCTTTCAAGGGCACTACATTTACTTTAAAAAAGAAATGTTTTTTTTTTTACAAAGTATATGTGCCAGAAATGAAATACCAACTGTTCAAGGTAACTAAAACTCCTCAGCCATAGGTGTTATGTCTAATCTGTTATTACCTGCCAACATTTTAGCTGGTAAACAGATGAACCAATTCTTTCAATGGATATTTGTTGTAAGGTCTTAGAGCGTGTGGGTGAACACATGCTCTTCTAGAACTAACCCCTTTATAGAAGTGTGGGTTTGTTTTTTGAAAACCATTAATTTTATAGTACCTAGGCTAACATCCCCTGCAAAGGGCCTGATTCGGGAAGTCTTAACTTCAATGGGACTTAAGTATGTGCTTTCATGAATAGAGACTTAAGCACATGCTTAAGTTCTTTCCTGAATCGGGGCCAAAATCTCTTGATGGCTAAACACAGGGTTCTAAATTCTTAACTGATGTGATGCATAATAGACTTTTTGAGGAACTGTGCTGATTTACACCAGGTATCTATGGTTGAAGTGGATTCTCCTCTCCAGAGATTTTCTAATTTTGGACAAAGATTCTTTGGCATGCAATGAACACTGAAATCTAAAGTTTGTAACAAAAATGGTGTGTGTGTGTGTGTGATTCCCTCCCCCCCCCCCAATTCCTGGAAAAAAGCACTCCACAAGAATAGGTTAAGAATGTGCTATGTTTAAAACTGTATCAAATTCTTATATAAGAAAGTGCCATCATCATATCTGTCTGATGTATTTTGTGGAAGAATGTAAGCTTTTAAAAAACTTATTAAATGTATGGCTAAATCTTCGCCTTGAGCTGTGCACTCATAATATAGCTTATGATGGAACATCTGCTATTAAATGGATATGTGCATATAATTTTTTTCAAGATTTATAAAGATGCACAGCCATATACATTACTGGAAAGTTCAAATGAACACACAAATATCAATGTTTTAAAATATTTTGTATTTTGACTGGCTAGAAATTCCACTTCTTTTTGCAAGTTGTAAACAGAAGAGAATAGGAATTGCCAACAAATCAAATTACAGAACACTAAATATGTCATAGCTGTAGTGTTCATAATCCTCATTTGCAGAATATTAGTTATTAAAATTCTGATATTGTTTCAGTGTGACCGAATTCGTAGTGAGAATGAAAAAAAGACATAGCCTGCTTCTGGTCTTTTGACAATGATTGTTATGAAAATTAAACCAATACAAAAATTACTCCCTATTCGCTTTGCAGTCTTAAGGTTTTCCCTGTCCTAATGATGTGATTGACAAATGGTTGAACTTAACTTTTGAGTAGTTCAGTATAAAAGGCATACTTTTTTTGGTGGAACTTTGAGTAAAAATATTTGTAACTTTTTTGTGTATTCTGTCACTATTCCTAACCCTGTCAAACTTGCTTTATTTGCAGTATCAGTGAAACTATTGTTTTTGCATAGAAAAACAAGATCACGTAAATTTTAATGTTTTCAGTGTAGAAGCCATCTTTGGTCCAAAACTGAGTCACTTTTATGGGTAGGCTGGTTAAATACTCATGTCCACACAAGCCGGGGCCTTTCCAGCATTTGAGGAGAAGAAGAGTCAATTCATGCCAGTTGCCACAGTGGTTTTATTTATTTTTAAGATCTGTTCTCCTGGAAATGGATTGACATCATCCACAAATTTCATGTAGATTATCCAACATATATGGTTAGAAACAAGTTTTGGTTAGTAAGAGTGCAACAAAACTTTTTCAAAGGCTCCCAAATCCAGGGGACATTCATCTGGCTTTGTTTCTTTGCAAACCTGACACTCAGGCAAGGTTCAACAGAACTTGGGCAGAGTTTCCAGTGAGGCTGGAATGATTTTTATGGCTTTTCTGGATGCTATACAACATCCAGGTCCTGATTATCAACTGACCTTTTTTTTTTTTTTTTGGCACCTGTGCAAATGGCTATTACTGGTATAAGTAAAATACAAGGTATGAAAGGCAAAATAGGTAAAGAACAGGTTAAAGAATGTTTAGATAGATTCAAGTCTGCAGGGCCTGATGAAATTCATCCTAGGATACTTAAGGAGGTAGCTGAAGCAATCTTGTAACCATTAGCAATTAGCTTTGAGAACTCATGGAGGACAGGTGAGGTTCCGACTAGAAAAGGGTGAATACAGTACCTGTCTTCAACAAGGGGAACAAAGAGGACCAATGGAATTTCAGACCAGTCAGTTTAACTTTGATACCTGGGAAGATACTGGAACAAATTATTCAACAATTAGTTTGGAAGCATTGAGGGAATAATGGGATTACAAAGAATAGCCAGCATGGATTTGTGAAGAGCATATCATGTCAAAGCAATCTAATTTCTTTCTTGGACAGGGTTACTGGCCTAGTGGATGGGGGAAAGCAGTAAGATGTGATATATCTCAATTTTAGTAAGGCTTCTGACACAGTTCGTCATGACATTTTTCTTAAGCAAACTAGGGAAACTGTGGGCTGAATGAAATTAGTATAAAGTGGGTGCATAGCTGATTGAAAGACCATACTCAAAGAGTAGTTATCAATGGTTTGCTTTCAAACTGGTAGAGTTTATCCTGAAGGGGTTAGTCCTAGGTCTGGTACTAGTCAATATTTTCATTAATGATAGGATAGTGGAGTGGAGAGTATGCTTATAACATTTGTGGATGACCTTGGAAAAGTAGAGAATTGGTCTGTACTTCACTTAGGAAGGAAAAGTCAAATTCATAACTATAAAATGGTGAATAACTAGCTATGTTGTAGTACTGCTGAAAAAGGTCTGGCTGTTAAAATGGATCACAAATTAAATATGAGTCAACAATTTCATGCAGTTATGAAAAAGACTACTATTCTAGGGTGTATTAATGGGAGTGTTGTAAGACATGAGAGGTAATTGTCCCACTCTAGGACATTGGTGAGGCCTCAGTTGGAGTATTGTGGATAAATTGGAGAGAGTCTGGAGGTGAGCAAAAAAATGATAAAAGGTTTAGAAAGCCTGACCTATGAGGAAAGGTTTTTTTTTTTTAAAAGAGCATTTTTAGTTTTGAGAAGAAGACTGAGGAGGGACTTGATAAGCCTTCAAATATGTGAAGGACTGTAATAAAAAGGTTAGTGATCAATTGTTCTCCATGTTACTGAAAGTAGGAGAAGAAATATTCTGCTTAATCTGCCATAAGGGAGATTTGTTTGCTATTATGAAAGGTTTCTAACTATAAGGGTAGTTAAGCTCTGGTATAGGCTTCCATGGGAGGTTGTGGAATCCCAATCACTGGGGTTTTTAAGAACAGTTTGTCCAAACACCTGTGAGGGATGATGTAGGTTTACTTGGTCCTGCCCCAGAACATGAGGCTGGACTTGATGACTTCTCAAGATCCCTTCCAGCCCTATGATTCTTTAAGGTACAAGGCAGTGAATTTGGTTGACCTGACACCACACAAAATGTAGTACTAACACCCCTCCGACACTGAAAATCAGGCCCATTTTTAAGGTGTTGCAAATCAGACACCCCAAACTAGTCACTTCTGAAAATATAGTCCTTCAGTTATAAGGTTCATATTTATTTAGAAAAGATAAGGTATGGGCCTGATTACTTCTATGCAGAAGTAGAGAGTCTCTCTAGAACTTCAAATATGGTGGGCCAAATTCACAAATGGCATAAACTGTTACAAGTTCTTGGAATTCTGGGAAGTTGTTGGTTGCCCTCACTAGGACAAATTCCTACCATGCGAAGTGTTATTGAAAAATTATTTTCTTTTGCTCTTCTCTTTGGCTTCAGTGAAAGCTTTTGATGGACAGACCCTGCATCCTTTGACATCCATTGGTGTTTTGCTATTGACTTCAGGGGGTGCAGAATGATCTCAATTAAATTTAAAAGCTGAGCTGATGTGCACTCATCGAGCTATATGGTGTCCTCAAGTCACGTGTTGAACTCCCATTAATGTCAGTAAGAGTTCTGTGTGGATTAATGGCAAAATGTGGCCCTTGAATCCTTTTGAAGTCATATGGCTATTGACACCATGTTGTTGAGCAGTTTGCAACATGGGAATAAAATGTAGCCTGAAAGAAGAAAAAGATGGGGGGGGGAATGGAGGAGAGGGAGAAAGAAGGTGAGCTTAGTATTGTGAAGGTCATGAACTCATAGTCATTGTCAGACAGGCATAATTCAGGGAGATACTGTGCAAAGTTTCCCAAACATCTTTGTCAATGCACCTTCATCTTGTTAGTAACAAGCTTCTCCTGAATAGATATTTCCAACTTGTACTGAGTTATTTGACGACTTCGTAATACAGAGAGATCTTTTTAGAGACGAGTCAGGAATAGCAAACCTATCTAACTTGTGACAGAGGCCTCTATTCAGGAAAGCATTTAAGCATGTGCTTAACTTTAAGCTGAAGCTTACATGCTTTTCCAAATTGGGCAATAGCTCTGATTTTTAATATAGGTTTCCATTAACTAAAAGCTAATGTACTAAGGGCCTGCCCATTGATATCAATGAGAATCTTTCCACTTACTTCAGTGGGCTTTGGATCAAGCCCTTTCTCGTGGAGCCAACATCTCATCTCTCCCATCCTTGTGCATGTAAAAAAACCAACCAAGCAAAAAAAGTTGTTACTTTTTTTATTTGTATAGATTAATGTGTTTTTTTTTATTTATGGCCAAAACACACATGTTCACATATCATTTCTGGCACTATAAACTGGACCAACAATATCCATGCATATGCTGTTTCTAGTATTTTTCTTGTTTCCCATTGGGAAGGAAATACCACAAGAAGAGCTATTTTCATGGAATCCTGGCACTTTTACCTCTGGTAGTAGCCAAAAGCAAGAAGTGCAAAGAAGCATAAAAATGCAGATTAATTTTACAAGAGTTAAGTGTTTCTTAGCCCTCAAAACGCCAGTGGATTTGGTTTGAGTTTTGGGTGAATGATGCAGATTGGTTCTGACAATATTATCTTAAACTGTACATTTTACAAAAAAGGGTTTTTTGTTTTAATATATCTGAATCCAAATTTGTACATTCCTACAAATACTGGGCACACTCCGCAACTGAGTTTACGTGTGACTGTCACAGGTGAAAAATATTAACTCTTTGATTTGTTAGCTAACCCTCTCACCTTGTACTATCACTTACATATCGAAGATTGGAAATTTCCACCTAATCAAAGTGTATTCCATTTATCCTTGTGGTAAATCAATCTTGTGGTTTTTGTCAACTTTGTTAAACTATAAAGAGATTGAAAGTGCAACTTCTGAAAACTGTAGAGGGATTGAAAGAGCAATCACATTACCATTACCATTCCTGAAAAAAATATTTGGAACAGTCCACTTTATCACTTACAGTATATGCCCCTGTCACTGGTTGGAGTTTATTCCAAGCTGTCTCAGACTAGAATACAGTTGCCCTGAGTATGTACAAAACACTTAATTTGCCATTTGTTGAAAACATATATCACAATTCTCTCAGTAATGTTACTGATAAGAGTCACTTCAGAAATATTTTGTACATCATTAAAGACATCTCGAAACTAGTGAAGTAAAATCATCCAGCAAGTAACTTGAAGAGTAGGCCAGTGGGTTATTGCAAATTTTAAAGAAAAGATACCACTCTTCATGATTCCTACATCCATAGTAAGCAATTACTGGTTAGTGGGGAGGAAAAAAGTCAGGAAAGTGCTATTCTACCCTACCTCTCTGTATGAGTGAGTACTTCTTTAGATATAATGAGTGTTAAAGGTAGTGAAGGGCAAAATAATTGTAGCCACAACAAGGTCTCCTGCACTCCTGCCAACAAAGCACTGTTCACACTAGCGCTTGTCATCGACAAAACTTCAAGTTGAATGGCAAAAAGGGGATTTCGCTTGATTTTGGCAATCACTTGTTCAGTCACGTCATTTGCCATACTATGAATGTGTCTGGCAATAGAATTGTTAGAAATGGGAATTGAATCAGATGGGAGTTGCTGCACCTTGCCCCACCATAATCAAAAACACTTTTTTGGCACATGGTAGAAAAAAAATATTTCTCCAATACTGTGTGGTTGTGACGTTCCCCTCTGGTGTTATTTGGACCGGTGATCTGCTAGGTCACTCCAATCTTTGACTCTGGGAGCCAGCCTTACCCTGCTCTGTTGTGAGAACCCCCACTCCTGGGCTGGTTTTAAGTGATTATAAGTCAAAACATAACAAGTCAGATTTGGTCAAATGAAATAAAAGCAAAACACATTCTAAGCTGATCTTAACACTTTCAATGTCCTTACAAACTTAGATGCTTCTCACCACAGGCTGGCTGGTTGCTCTTCAGCCAGGCTCTCCCCTTCAGTCACTTGGTGTGGTGTCTGTAGATGTGGTGGAAGGTGAGAGAGAGAATGGCAAATGTCTCTCCCTTTTATCATGTCCTTTCTTCCCTCTTGGCTTTGCCCCCTCCACCTTCAGAGTCAGGTGAGCATTACCTCATCACAGTTCCAAACTGACCAAAGGAAGGGGGGTGACTCCCTCAAGAGTCCAACAGATTCTTTTGTTGCTGTCTAGGCCAGTGTCCTTTGTTCCTGTGAGGCTGGGCTGGGTTTGTCCCATACAAGCCCTGATGAGGTGTGAACTGCCTCTCAGCTCTTTTTGCCTTGGCTTATTTTAAGCCATGAGGATACATTTTCAGCCTCATAACTACATACATGAAATTATAACCTATAACCTTACTATAACATTACTGTAACAATTACTATAACATTACTGTAACAACCATGCTCAGTGCATCATGAGCCTTCTGAAGACACCCAACATGACAAACTTTGCATTTGATACCACACAATCATTTTATAAAGATGAGTGTGGTGGTGTAGGGTGTTTCCCCGAGGTACAGAGTGTCACAGTGTTGTCCCAGTTTTAGCTAACCAGCATGACACAGCAAAAGATGCCTCAAGAGCTCTGTCATTTGCTTTGTTCTCAGTACTGTTTTCTGGCTCTTTAGCTCTCCCAGCTTTCGCTGAAAAAAAATCAAGCAGTTTTGTTTGAAGAAAACTGTGCAGTGTCTGTAAGTGCTGCAACATTTTAGACTGTTTTTAAGTTCTCCTTTGCCAGAACTTCACCACACACTGGCTGTGGGTCCTCCTGAAAACCGGTCCCATGTAAATTCATGTTCCAAATATTTTGGATCGTATTTGCAGTTTCTTGGCTTTTTACTGCTGTTTGGGTCCTCATTGTCAGCCCTTCTTTTGCTGGAAGTGGCAACTGACTCCTCTTCAGGACTCCCCTTTCCTTCACTTTTCTTCAGAAAACAGTCCATTGTTTAAAATTATTTCTACAGCAACTTTTCAAACTGGTTTCAGTGCAACATATGCTGAATGGGCTGCCAGGTAAACACAGGTGCCTGACTACAGGAAGTGTGTCAGTACAGGAAGTGGTGCACTGGTCCTGCAAAGCAGGAAAGCAGGGAAGTTGCAGGGCTGCAGGCACAGGGGGGTGACACCACGCTAAATTGCTTGGGCTTGAAGCCCTGTCCAGGGGGGCTTAGGCTCAGACTTTAGTCCCCAGATCTGCGGGCTGGCTGGGGATTCAGCCTCTGGGGGGGGGGCAGGCAAGTGCGCTGGCTGGCTGGGGCGTCAGCCTCCAGCCCCTTGCCACCCATGTAGCTGTGGGCTGGTTGGGTCTTCATCCCCCCTTTGCCTACAGAGCTCCGGTCTGGGGTTTCTGCCCTGGTGACCCCATTAAAATGGGGTCACATCCCACTTTGGGGTCACGACCCACACTTTGAGAACCCCTGCAATAGGGAAAGATGTTGTTGTACAAATCTCTGCTGCAACTCAAGGAGTGATCAGAGTGGGCACAGCCATGAAAGAAGATGAAGTACTCCAAGACCTAGAGAGTTATTTAGCCATTGGATGGCCTTACAAGATGACAACACCACAACACATCACATGAGCTGTCCCTTGTAAATGAGTGGGTGTTGAGAATTGACTGTCTTGTTGTGCTTGCAATTCTGAGAGAATGGCAGAAACTGGCTCTTGACATAACGGGGCCATTTGAATCATAGAAATGTAGGTGTGGAAGGGACTTTGATAGGTCACCTTATCCAGTTCCCCACACTGAGGCAGTATTAAATATTATTTAGATCATCCCTAACAGGTGTTTGTCTAACCTGTTCTTAAAAACCTCCAATGACTGAGATTATAAAACCTCCCTTGGTAATTTGTCCCAGTGCTTATCTACCCTTACAATTAGGATTTTTTTTCTAATGTCTTACCTAAATCTCCCAAGCTGCAATTTAAGCCCATTACTACTTGTCCTGTCCTCAGTGGGTAAGGAGAACCATTTATCACCCTCCTCTTTATAACAACTTTTTACAAACTTGAAGATTATTATCTCCACCACCAAACTCTTCTCCAGACTACACTTTTAAAAAAAAATCTTTCCTCATAGGTCATGTTTTCTAGACCTTTAATCATTTTTGTTGCTCTTCTCTGATATTTCTCCAATTTGTCCACATCTTCCCTGAAGTGTGGTGCCCTGAACTTACATAGCGCTCCAGTTGAGGCCTTATCTGTGGTCCATAGATTAGAAGAATTACTTTGCGTGTCCTGCTTACAGCACTCCCTCTATTACAACCCAGAATGACATTTGCTTTTTTGCAACAGTATTACAT
>NW_020664497.1:2686473-2754960 GCF_002925995.2 Terrapene triunguis | reverse complement strand
CCGAACGTTGCCGACCCCTGTGTTACTTCTTTATGAGAAACAATACCATATTGTAAGAACATTGACATTCAAGTCATCCTAATTTCCCAAAATATCTCCAAGCCTTTTGGGTCAGTCTACATTATGTCCTTGAAAGGAATCTTTCCAAGCAAAGTTCTTCCATTTCACATTTGACTTTGAGGGTGCGACACTCAGAATCCCCTAGATATATTTTCATCATTGATTACATGGGTTAATATGCCTGTCGTCCTCTCTGACCATATTTGTCAAAGTGTCTGACTTTGGTTCCATCTTCTAAAGTGATGCTTGTGATGCTTTTTTTTTAAAGCTTTCATTATTCACTGCGAACACAAAAGGAAATGCTTTACATTAATAAAAGCCGCTCTCTTTTGGGGAAACTTTAGAGGATATTTGTGGCTTATGAATTTCTGAAACTCCCCAAAGGGTTTTAAATGCTATCTTTACTTGTACAGATAAAGTTAGCAGCCTCCAGTGCTTTTGAAAAGTTGAGTTCAAGCTGAAATAAAAGAAAAGCGATAACTGCAGCTCTCTCTTTTTTTCCCCTTTATTTTCCCCTTATGTCTATATATAAACTGGCCATCAACAAGTTTTAGGCGTGAAATTAGACAAAGGTTTCTAACCATCAGTGGACTGAAGTTCTGGACCTGCCTTCCAAGGGAGGAGCAGTAGGGGCAAAAAACTTACCTAGTTTGAAAACTGAGCTTGATAAGTTTATGGAGGGGGATGGTATGAGACAGACTGCCTACAATGGCATACAGCCAATCTGTGACTGCTAGTAGCAAATAGCCTCAGCGGCCGGAGATGGGACACTGGATGGAGAGGGCTCTGAGTTACTAGAGAGAATTCTTTCCCAGGTCTCTGGCTGCTGGGTCTTGCCAAAATGCTCAGAGTCCAACTGACTGCCATATTTGGGGTTGGGAAGGAATTTTCCCCTATGTCAAATTGGCAGAGACCTGCGTTTTTTTTTCCCCCTTCCTCTGCAGCTTGGGGCACGGGTCATTTGCAAGTTTAAACTACTGTAAATAGTGGATTGTATGTAACTTGAAGCCTTTACATCATGATTTGAGGACTTCAGAAACTCAGCCAGAGTTTACTTTCTATGGCAAGCCAGATTCTACCCTCCCAGGAATAGGCATCTGCTCTCCTATTTAGGTCCTCTGCAGCTCCTATGGACTTTAGAAGGTTTGCATCTGGGAGGCATGGAGCAGAAGTTACCTTTTAGAATATAGCTTAACAACTCTGCAAGGTATCTTGTTCCCTGCCTCTCAATGAATATGCAGTGGGGACAGATAAATGAAATTCTATAGAGATTCAAAGACAAAATATATAATAGATTTTAAGGCTAGAAGGGATTATTATGATATGTAGTTTGACCTCCTAGAAGTATAGAAAAGCACAATAAAAGTCCTCCAGATATTCTTATTCTGCCCCCAGAGTAATAGCTTAGGAGAAAATAAAACCCTGGAAACTTCAGGCAAACTAATGCATCTGTAACTTATTTAATCAGCAAACACAAATCCTGCTTGGGTTTCCTCTTAATTATACAGTGGTGATACTGGTTGTAGCCTTCTTTATGGCCACAGGCAGTGCACAGATTAAGATGTGGTTTTATAAAATCCTGATTAGGCAAATATCATACTGATAGCGCTCATTTCCCTACTATTAATGGCCTGGTTTTGCCCCCTCACTCATGATACCTTACTTCAGACAATGAAATCAGTGGGTCTCCCTACCGCAGAGCAAAGTCTACTCATTGTTAGTAAGGGTGGCAGAAACATATCTTAAGCATGTCATCAATCATACAAGAGTTCTTAGCTAACATATCTACTTATGATGCCCACAACTGGACACCATACTCCAACTGAGACCTCACCAATGTGAAGTAGACTGGGACAATTACTGCCCATTTCTGACATATGACACCTCTGTTAATACACCCCAGAATATTAGCCTTTTTTGCAACTGCATCACATTGTTGACTCATTCAATTTGTGATCATTACAACCCCCATATCTTTTTCAGCAGCACTACCATCTAGCCAGTTATTCCCCATTTTGTAGTTGTGCATTTGATTCCCTCCCTCCCCTCCCCACTTCTTAAGTGTACTATTTTATGCTTGTCTTTATTTAATTTCATGTTGTTGAATTTGGACCATTTATCCAGTTTATTAATTTATTCCTGTTGAATTCTAATCCCGACCTCCAAAGTGCTTGCAACCCCTTCCAGCTGGGTGTCATCCACAAATGTCAGCATACTCCACTCCTTTATCCAACTCATTAATGAAAATATTGATTACTATTGGGCCCAGGACAGACCCCTGTGGGACCCCACTAGATACATCCCCACAGCTGGAGAGTGAACCAGGTATGATTATTGTTTAGGTATGGTCTTTCAATCAGCTGAGCACAGAAAGTCTATCTGGACCACATTTCCCCTACTGGAACTAGGGGTGCTCGGGGTGCTGCCGCACCCTCTGGTTTGAAGTGGTTTCCATCAGATACAGGATTTACAGTTTGGTTCAATGGCTCTCAGCACCTCCACTGTACACATTGTTTCAGCACCCCTGCATTTCCCTAGTTTTGAGAATGTCATGTGGGACTGTGTAAAAAGCTTTACTAAAATCAAGATGTATCACATTACAGGGTCCTAAAGCCCAGGCTCCAGCCCAAGCCCAGAAGTCTACACTACAAGTAAACAGCCCTGCAGCCTGAGCCCCACAAGCCTGAGTCAGCGGGCACAGGCCAGCCACAGGTTTTAATTGCAGTTTAGGCATATCCACAATGGCTTAGAGGGGGATAGAGCACAGGAATGGGACTCAAGAGACTTGGGATCTATTCCAGACCCTATCACTGGACTGTTGCATGGCCAACGGGCAAGTCACTTCACTGCTTTGTGCCTCAGTTTCCCCATATGGTTACTTTCCTGGCTTTGCAAAGTCTTTTGAAGCCTACTGATAAGTATTATAAGAGCTAGGTATTTTTATTACAATACTGCCAGGTTCACAACAGTATCTTAATGATCCAGCCACTTCCCTTACTTTCCATTTCCTGGCTGATATGTGAGAATTATCTCCAAACCACTTTTCTCTGTGGCTTGATACTAAAATGTTACTGTTTTGTCACCTTTTATTTAATATGAAAAGTTAAGCTGTTGGAGAGCCCACTGGAATTGCACTGAATAAAATACAATACACATACGCAGGGAACCTTACAAAATGTAGCTTTGGGGTTAATGTAAACGGTATTGTTCCTCTTTAACATGATTCTTAATTATGCTGTCTGCATTAATGTGAAAATATAGAGCTCAACTCTACCCTGTACACACAGCTTATAGTTAGGGCAGTGAAAAACTTTTCCATCCCAGTTGGTGCACCAGTAAATATTCTGTCTCAGGGAGGAAGAATGCTTCCCAGAGCACCTGGTCATCCAGAAGCTTCAGCTTCCTGGCTTGTCTCACTGACTGATGCATAGGGTCGTCTGTGTCGTTGTCAATGTGACCTCATGGGTAGTAAAGAGGGATCACTGCCAGTGTTTAGCCAAGGATAGGAGGCTTGATTGATCATTGTGGTGTACCTTATGCAGTCACAGAAATTGCTGTCAGACCAGTGGTCCAGCTATCCTATCTAACCAGCTACTTTAGAGGAAGAAAATGCTACAGTAGGCAGTTATTGGATAACCTGCACTGATACTTCCTGAGGATACCCAGGTTGTGAGGCACCTCGCTACCACCTGCGCTTAATGAGAGGAGGCCTTGTTTGTACTTACTGTGGGTCAGTTCCCTGAAACCCCTAACCTCTAGCAACACACGCACTGCCTTCCAGGCCTCCGCAGGCCTCGCTCTCTCTCCAGAGGTTGATAGGTGCGCTACAACCCCCATGTCCTCTGAGTATCCCCCTAGAGTGCCCAGCCCCTGGTCGTTGGAGACACTCAGAATTCCCACATCCTCTGGTCCCAAAGGAACAGTACACCACAGTGTACCAGTTACACTGTTGAACACAGCTCTGCTTAATGGACAGCACTTAGATTGGTTTAGCGAGAAAGCAAGTATATGTTTATTTAACAAAGGACACAGATTCTAATAATAGCAAGCTGAAATATTGGAAATAAAGGGTTACATATTTTATGTAACATATATACTAGAGCTTAAACTTAACTCATAAGATGTTGTCATAAGAGCAAAAGCTCCCCCAAAATCCCTCCAGTATATTACAGCCAGGCTCGACTGTGATCTTCTGTTAGTGAAACAGGTCACACTCTCTTCTTGCTTCCTCAGTAGAAAGATCCAGAGTTTTTTCTGTATCTCTTCAGTTACAGTCCAAAAATCTACTGCCTGCTCTTGTAAATAGGATAACCCTGCTACTTGTGTTTTCCAGTCTAGGGTCTTCCCTGGAGACTTGGCAATCGCTTGATTAACATTTTGCTTAAACTGTAAATGGGTGCCCATTGTGAACCATACAATACTCAGTTTACATGTGTATATATTATCCATTTATGCATTGTACAGTGGGTATGAAGACCCGTATGACACAGAATTTCATTAGAGACCTTACTAGTTCATCAAAGAGTGTCATACATGTAGATAACAGACCCAGAGGTTCCCTGTAACCTTTATGCACCCCTGTGCCTTCTGCCAGTTGGCACCAAGAGGTCCTTGGGTCACACCTGCTCCAGGAAAAGTTTTCTCCTGACCCTCAATAGTTGCAGATTGGCATATGCCTTGAAACATGAAGAACTACATCCCTTCCGAAATACATTTTTAACAAATATTTGCTCTTATAACTCTGGAGGTTGTTGCCATCTGTAAAAATGTCCACTCCTTTTCAGAATACAGCTAAGCTCTTGATCTCAATGATATCTTGTGGCAAAATGTTCCACAGGCTAATTGTGGTGTGTGTGTGAAGGGGGTGTTGTTTTTTAAAAAGGAAAAAATTATTTAATTTGCCCCCTTTCACTTTAATTCAATCAACACAGTGGCATTTTATGCATGTTTTGCACTTACTTTCCTCTGACTTATGATGACTGCACATGATGCAAAAAGATGCAGAATTGGGCCCAGGGGACTGCAATTTTGCAAGGCCCTTCAGTGGGCTATGAAATGAGGATAAAGGCTCCTTCTGTCCTTCTGCTCCTTTATGAGTTAGGCAGAATTAGATACATTAACATACCTATGCTGTTGTTTGTTTGGATCCCTGTGTGCTTATGCAATGTAAGTGATTTTATGCATACTTCAGTTTGAGTTCCTGTTACACAACCCAAAAGCTATTGACTATATTTTGAAAAAAAGAAATGAGTAGGCAACAGTCACAAGAAATACTTAGCTGTCACTGTGAAGCAGCCCTTAATGCAATGTAAGCACTTTTGCTGGGCTTATTATAATTTAACATCTATCTTATTTACTGTTTAAAAGACTTGCACTCAAAGCTGTAAAGCTGGAGGTGAAAGAACTCAAATTATTCATAGATGGAGCAAGGACCTGCATGACAGGTGACTTTGCCTATTTTTAAAAGAGCCCAGCTTCGGCAGACAAGAACTACATCCCTAGCAAAATCTAATCCTGGGACTTTGCCTGTAAATATGTATGCATGTCTTGAAGCACATCATTAATGCTGCTATGTGGGTTGCATTCACAAGTTACTCATATTTTGGTTGAAACTAAAACCAAACAAGATCCTGCCTCTGGGAATCCCTTGGAGGTGTATGCTAACCAGTAACTGTTACTACACTTTTCAGAAAGGTGGATCTTGTGCTGCCATCAGTGATGGCCTCTGAAGCTTTCCATGAGCACAGGACCACAGTCATATCCTCATCTTTGCTTATGCTCTTTGGTGTTCAACATTACTTGCAGTGTCTCCCTTTTGCTCTCACGTGGCACTGGCCAAAGTGTTTTTGTTGCCTCCTGCCTGCAAATGTTGCTGCCCAGCCAAACTGGAAGAAAGAAAAGGGACAATGGATGTCGTTTCATTAGGCTGCAACTTCATTCATTTAAAATATCTAGGAGCATCCAGTGACAAGTTGTACAGTGCAGGTCATCATGCTTTCCTTAATCATTTCCAAATAATCCCAACCAGGTCCCAGCTATCCCATTATTGGGACCTTCCCTCATTTGAAGTGAAAAGGGCCTATAAAAGGAAGGGGGTCAGCTGCCTGCTGTTCCAGATGAAGGAGCCTCAAACACCCTTTGTTAGCTCCCTTAGAGGGGGCTATGAGAAGAAAGGGGATCAGCTCCCTGCTGTATGAGACATAGGAGCCCCAAACTTCCCTTAGATCCCATAAAGGATGCCTTCCTTCAAATACTCCCAGTCTATTTTATCCAATTACCTTCTATTCCTTCTATTCCTTCTGCACTGGACATCCACCACAAGGAGGCACTACCAAAATGTTTGGCTGCCTGCCACTTGCCCAGAGGAGAAATTAACTAGGTTCAATTTGATAGTGTTATATAATTTCTCTTGGGTATCATACAGGAGGTGAGACTTTAGGAAGCAGGTTAATAAAGGGTTCACTTGGTAGATTGCAGTGGAGAGGGTATTCATTGTCCACTAGATGGGTGGTGTGGGTGGAGGGGGGGAGAATTCAGGTGGTTGTGTGAGAAGAATGATGGATTGAAGCATCAAGGCTGAGGACATTGTCAGAAAGTAGGGGGTCTGTGTTATAGGAAACAAGGTCTATGAACTGCAGGCAAGGGCGATTGTTAGAACTGAATGGGGAGGGCGGGGGGAGCTAAGGCAAGACATTTAAAGAGGGAGGTGATGTGGGCAGATCAGCAGTGAAGAAGAACAAATTATCAGCTGTAGTTTGGATGAACTTGAAGTGTTTTGGTAAGGCCAGAGTCCAGTGACAACATTTATATTTGTTTTAGGATTTTGCAAGTGCCTTTGTGTAGTATGGTTAGAAGTGAAAGTATCTTTACAACCAAATGGGAGATGATAGTCCCTTGGAAAGGTGTGTTCTAGTTGATATTCACCACAGACTTTAGTCAAAGAACAAAACTGAGATTTGACAAGTTTATCTCTCTCTTGTTTCTGCTCAGTTTCAAAGCACAGAAAATTCTTGGTCTGTAGGGAGTGAAAGATAATATTACAGTGCAGACGTTCTCTGTAAGCACTCTTTACATGGTAATTTTAATCATTTAATTACATGGCAAGTATAATGTAGAAAACAAATGTATAGTAAATACCATATAAATTGGTGCCAGAATATACAAGAGACTTGTGCAGCCTTGGAAGAGGTTATATCTCAGACAATGTGGTTTTGTTTTCTTTGTGTCATGACTGCTATTATTTTGAACATTTCTGGGCATTTTGCAAACAATGAAAAGGAGAAAGGTTGTTCTTTTCTGGAGAATGTGCAGTCCTGATGCTCTTTGTGAAGGCTGCTTAATGGGAAGAGATGTCTATTCTCTGTACACAATGAAATGTTAATTTGCATAGAGTTTAAGGCCAGGAAGGGCTAACAGATCATCTAGTCTGACCCCTATATTTCACCAACCTTTACATTTCACCTAGCTAAGTGTTCCTCCCATTGTTCTTTTAACTGGGAAGGGGAGAAGAGAAGGGGGAGGTTATCGTGTGGGGAGGGTAGACACATTTTGGATTAAAAATATAGAATATTCCATGCATTGTGTAACATGCCAGAGGTTTAAATGACTCTGAGGGTCAGAATGTTTCCCAAAGCCAGTACAGTAACTCCTTGCTTAACCTTGTAGTTATGTTCCTGAAAAATGCAACTTTAAGCGAAACAATGTTAAGTGAATCCAATTTCCCCATAAGAATTAATGTAAATAGGGGGGGTTAGGTTCCAGGGAAATTTTTTTCACCAGACAAAAGACTAATATATACACCATAAGTTTTAAACAAACAATTTAATACTGTACACAGCAATGATGATTGTGAAGCTTGGTTGAGGTGATGGAGTGAGAGGGTGGAAGAGGGTGGGATATTTCCCAGGTAATGTCTTCTGCTAAATGATGAACTAGCACTCGGCTGAGCCCTCAAGGGTTAATACATTGTTGTTAATGTAGCCTCACACTCTACAATGCAGCACAAATGGAGGGAGGGGAGACAGCGTGGCAGACAGAGACACACACCCTGTGTGTGGGAGAGAGAGAGATGAGCATTGCCTCTTTAAGTATGCTGATCCCACTCTAAGTACATTGCCTTTTTAAGTAGATCAGCAAGTTGAGACAGCAGCTGCTGTCGGCAAACTCCCTCCGTTCTGAGCCCTGTTGTGTCCCTACCTGCTCTATGGAGATGGGGTAAGCGGGGGCATGAGCGGGGGGAGGGGGACACCCTGAGATTAGCCCCCCACGTCTCCCCCACACACAGCAAGCAGGAGGCTCCCAGGAGCAGCTCCAAGGCAGAGGGCAGGAGAAGCACATGGCAGTGTGGGGAGGGACAGCTGAACTGCCAGCAATTGATAGCCTGCTGGGTGGCTGCCTCACAGGGAACTTAGGGAGCGGGGAGCTGATGGGGAGGCTGCCGGTCCACCTTGGTTCCAAGCCCCCACCAGCTAGCTCCAATGGGCTGCTCTTTCTGCAAGCAGTGGACAAAGCAGGCGGCTGCCAAACAATGTTATAAGGGAGCATTGTGCAACTTTAAAAGAGCATGTTCTCTAATTGATCAGCAATGTAACAATGATACAACATTAACCGGGACGACTTTAAGTGAGGAGTTACTCTAGTTATCTGGCCAGCACTCTTTCTGTACTGAAAAAAGGAGCAGAGAAAAATGCTTAAGAGTAAATTTTTAAAAATAGAAGTAAATTATTTAGAAAATAACATTACAAGAGCCCGCTCTAAAGTCCACTCAAGTCAATGGGTGTCTTTCCGTTGAGTTCAACAGGCGTTGGGTCAGGCCTTGCATAAACCGCAATGGGATGTAGAGGGTTTGGAGAAAGGAAATATGAACTGTACATCAGGAACACATCCAGTGACAGTAGGCTGTGTTCTGTCATGAGCTTTATATGGAGCTCCCCATTGATTTTATTGAAGATTCTGTATAAAAGTCAAAAGTGCAACATGGCCCAGTGAGATCTATTAGGCTGGGGAATAGATTCCCAAGGGAAATTATGAAAACTCCATTGCTTTACCCATTTAAAACCTAGACTGGACAAAGCACTTGGTAACTATGTTTCATTCACTCAGGTGGACAGGATGAACTAATAGATCTTTTCCCATATCTAATTACTATATACAAGTGCATGTACTACATTACCTTTGGTTCATGATTTTTTTTTTACTATGTTGTTGTAAAACAGATAAATATGTATGTATTTATTTGAGGCTCCTTGTCTTCCGTGTATCTGTCATAATGCTTTCTGTGCTATCAAAATGCAATTTACAACAACTTAATACAGTTCTCCATCTTATTCAGTATAAGCCTGTATCAAAATAGGGAATGATATCTTATATTTTCTAATAGCCTTATGGGATGACTTTGAGGGGGAATCTCTTTCTAGATCTACTGGCAATAATCTTAGCTACTATAGATACAGGGAGGTGAATTTTCCTTATCTCATATGGTGGTTTTAAGATGTTCATCTAATGGGCTGTGCACTGGATTACAAAGGTATTCCTGGTTTGTTTAGAAACCCATTTAGAAGTTCGTCTAGCTGTCAGACCCTCTTACTTTATTCTCACGCTACATGCGGAAGATAACATTTCATAGCACCAGGTCCTGCTTCGCCCCTGTGTGCATGGGCAAGGCACAAGGCAAAACATGGCTTGGTCATAACTATGGCCACTGCACACCTCTGAGTGTAAAGTGCTGCTGACTACGATGCCTGGATGGAAAGAGGTGATGCTGTGGCTAGTCTTCGCCACTGGACTGTCTGGGAAACAGACAAGCCATGGTAGAAGTGCTTGCTGCAACCACTCAAGCAGTGACACAGTGGCCACGTGCATGCTTAGAAGCTGTGAGAGGCATTGTCTACCTTAGGTACAGTGTGTCCAGTACTATGCTGTGGTTCAATGACACACTTTAGTCCCATGATGATTATTGCTGCATAAAGCCTGGTCTGGATTTTAAGTGAATTCATCCCCATTGGAATCTGGACACAGGACATAGCTCCAGTTAAATCAATTACATTTATTATAATGTTTCCTAATATTATGGGTCAAATCCTACTCTTGGTTACTACTCTTGGTTACCCCCACTTAAATCAGTGACTCTACTTTTATGTGCATTTGAGAGCTATATTTGACCTATAGTGTCCAAATACAAAATGTCTTGGAATAATAAAAAAATCTAGTTGCATTATCCTTCAATTTACTCTGAAGCTGCACATAATGGCCATTGCTAGAAGCAAGTTAATATTGTAATTTTAGCGTAGCATCATTTCTGAATAATGTATAAAAACTTCAAGTATAAAAACTTCAAACCCAATTCTGTTTCACTTATGATGAGCAGTATCTTACTCGATAAGTAGTCTCACCCGGAGGACTAAAGTTATTTGGAGATTTTGGGTGCTCAACACTTTTTAGAAATTTGGCTACTAACTAAGGAGCCTAAATATAGGCATTTATTTTTTAAAATCTTGGCCAATGTGTTTTAGATAACATTTCTTTCTTCTCCCCACTTTCTTTCCTATTTAATAGGATCTTGCTATGTAGTTATTTAAACTACAAGTTTCAGATTATACCCTAGTTGCTTTGGCTCTTCTAATGAGAAATACAGCTCTCTGGATGGCAGAGAATTAAAACAGCACAATAGAAGTGTCCCGTTAGACTGAATAAATTGACTTTCATTTTCTAAACCATTCTTAAGGGACTAAAAATGTTTTACTTGAATTCGGTGGCTTTGAAGAGTCGTCGTTTTGTGTAGGCTTCATGATGGTACTGTATATTACTGCTGATGCCTCGCTATGACAATCTTAATATTGGTAAAATTATACTAAAGTTATTTAAGTGGTAAAGCCATTAATATTATCTTTGTGTTTTTCTACCAGGTTCTTGCAGGTTTCTTTTACTTTAGGGCATTTCATTCAGCTCTCCCTCACATTTACCCTAATATTACACAATGGCGGGGGGGCTGTGGGGAGGTGGAAGCTTCAGAAATCCAAGTGTTGGCTTTTGGTTGATTCCCAGTTTTCTTCCCTGCTTTTTCTTCTTTTCTTCCTTTCCACAGTACCCACATCTCTGCAGTAACTCCTGTATCTCTTCTAAGGTGTGTCAGACACCGGTGGTTGGGCAATCCCTTTCAGCCATCCCCTCTGAGGGAAATTCAAACCTCTGTTCACTGAGGTGTATTAAGCCTCCAGAGCCTGAACGGAATCCACCCAAGTACTGGGGTCCTTAGGTACCCTCTTGGAGCGGAGACCTTCCTTCTGGCATTCCTTTCTGAGAGCTGGAACCAAAGGGGCTAGGCAACTGGACAGAGGGCTCCAGATCGTAGAAAGGAGTGCTAAATGGAAGCTCACCATTGCACCCAAGGGGCTAAGCAACTGGATAGTGGGTTCCTAAGCCCTTTTGGGTGCAATGGTGACCCTTCAGACTCTCAGAACTCCGCCCCAAAAGTGTGAAGCTTCTGGTTCACTGTTTAGCTCTCTCAGGGGCAATGTAGTAGTTGTAAAGCATTCAACACAGAGACACTTTGCCCAGAGTCTAACACAATTGCTTTTTCACTTAATCATATATAGTACAAGAGAGTACAGATTATAGAGAAAATAACAAACATCCATATAGCAATAGCACAAGGGGGTCACAATCTTGGCTGCATCCCCTGTAATACAAATATTAATAGTCTGAACCACATGATTCTGGACAGTGGAGCTGAAAAATCTCTCAAAAATAATTTTTCACTCGAGATTTCCCATCTCACACTACAGAAGTGAGAAGGCAGTAAATTACAGCTGAGAGTCAGCACCAACTGAGATTTTCATGGGATGGAGGGGACAAGATGCTGTGAAGAATGAGGGAGTTGTGTATTTTTTATAAATATCATACACACTTCAGTTCACTTGTGTGAGATTTTCCCACCTGACTGCATTGTGTTAAATCAAAGGACGCTGTAAGTGGGAAACAAAGGCAAAGATAAGGTACAGTCCAGAGAATGCCAAGGGTCCTTGCAGGAACAAATGGGGGGTAGGGGGCACGGCAGAGCTATGACTTGGAGAATACCCCAATTGGTTCCAACCAGGCTCGCAAGGTTTATTCTTCCCATGCTTAAGCCTAGGTTCAAAGAGGAAATCATTAAAGGATCCTAGGCCTAGAAAAAGGAGGGGTGGGGGGCAGATGGGTTAAGTGAATTGCTGGGGGACTCACCAGGAAGTGTCAATGAGTGCTGACAGGGATGCAAGGAACCACAAAGAGTGAGAGAGACAGAGCATGCTTCAGAGCATGCTTGTTGTAGTCTACAGAGGGAGGTAACTGGGCCAAAGAAGACTGATGGAAAGATTATGTTGTAAGTAAGACCATGCGTATTGGCCTTTTATTATTTTAACCTTTGGCTCTGAATGCTATGTACCTTTTGGGTGAATAAGTAATGCTTTATTTTCAGTAAGCTGTTTGAGTCATTTCAATGAGGCCCGTCACAGGCTCCTGGAGCATAAAGGCTTACAGGTGCAAAACACACTTGAGTCTGTTGGGCTAACACTGTGGATTCCAGATCCAGTCTGAATGGTAGGTGAATGTAGTTCCACCCAGAGAGTAGTGAAGGTAGAAAATCTCATTTCCCAAAAGGGTGCACTCGGAGGGACTAAAAGTTTGCACTGTTACCATGGCAGATGCTGTAGAAATAGTCTGTCCTCAGCATGGAGCCTGATCCTTATGAAGGATTTTCTGTTTGACTGGAGCAATGGGAAAACTATGTCCAGAAGCAGCACATCCTCTTCTTTTCCCTCTTCTTGGTGCTTCAAAAGTTCTATGTATAAAATTACAAGGCTAAAAAGAAATAATTTCCAGACCAGATTTTATATAGCATTGAGACCTACCCCTACGCATTGAGATGAGTTCTTATAATGACTAAAAATCCCATAAACTTGTGATATTTAGATGCAAACT
This sequence comes from Terrapene triunguis, assembly GCF_002925995.2. Taxonomy (NCBI): domain Eukaryota; kingdom Metazoa; phylum Chordata; order Testudines; family Emydidae; genus Terrapene; species Terrapene triunguis. Next base: position 2,741,943 of record NW_020664497.1, on the reverse strand, counting down.
AACCTATGACTTAAGATCACTTAGTTAAAATCTTATATTGTAAAGCAGAAATTAATGTAAGCACATATGCTACGTTGTTCTGTAATAACTTGTCACATAGCTCAAATGAGAGAACATTATAATGCGTTATTCTTTAAATATGAGATAGACCTGAGCCACAAAGTTCAGATACAAACTTCGGGCATGGGAATGTTTAGACCGGGGTAGGCAACCTATGGCACGCGTGCCGAAGGTGGCACGCAAGCTGATTTTCAGTGGCACTCATACTGCCAGGGTCCTGGCCACCGGTCCGGGGAGCTCTGCATTTTAATTTAATTTTAAATGAAGTTTCTTAAACATTTTAAAAACCTTATTTACTTTACATACAAAATAGTTTAGTTATAAATTATAGACTTATAGAAAGAGACCTTCTAAAAATGTTAAAATGTATTACTGGCACGTGAAACCTTAAATTAGAGTGAATAAATATATAAATTCGGCACACCACTTCTGAAAGGTTGCCCACCCCTGGTTTAGACCCAAAGTTCCAGTTTGAGACCATCTGCGTTTTAGATTATACAAAATGAGGCTACTCTCCTTCAGAGTAGTGCAGTTAGCATAGGTGCTGGAACTAAGAGTGTGGGGGCTGCTGCAGCACTCCCTGGCTTAAAATTGTTTCCATTACATACAGGGTTTACAGTTTGGTTCAATGGCTTTCAACACCCCCACTATAAAAATTGTTTCAGCACCCCTGGCAGGTAGCTTGGCAAATGTTTTGCTGAATTTGTGGTGGTAGAGAGCAATGACCAGTGTGTTCCAGAAAAGGAAAACAAACTTCAACTTAGAGGAGTGGAAATGCCTTGAATTAATACAATTTGAATACTGTTTATCCAGCCCCTGATAACTGAAACACTCATCAGAAAAAAACAAAAAAAACAAAATGGCATTGCACTGTTTAAATGGCATTGCACTCAAATCAGGTAGCTTATACTTCTCTAATCCTTTCCTTATAATATTTAAGAAACTGCTATTTTTCTTCTAATTCAGCTCCATTCCACTAGACTAAAAGCAATATTCTGTGCCAGTCACATATTCAGCTCATGCAGTCATGCTCACTCACATGTTCTGTACGAATACAGTGACAATGTACAAAAGAGAATCAATAATAGAACATTCTATTTTAACAACAGAATTGTGTTTACAAATCGGTGTTCAGTTCTCCCTTAAATCTAGGGGAAAATGATGACTAAAGTAATGTAAGAATAGCATTATAAAGTGCCTTATCCACTGTGCTGAGAGAGAGCACCTTCTGGAACTAGCTATTTTTATATTGTTCCATTTAATGTTTATACTGAGGGAAAGAAAGCAATGTTTACATTTAATAAAATAAATATATTTTTCATTGTTTTCTGGTTTCACTATTTTTGTCATTCTATATTTCAGTGCTTTGTAAACAAATTGTGTGGTGCCCCGTATATGCATTATGTAGGCAATCTTGATTTAGTCGTCAGTGGAAGTCATGATCTGGTCCAAGAAGTGCATATAGCTGAACTGCTCAGTAATAGCAACCATCATGTAATTTGTTAAATTTAACATTCTTATAAGGGGGAAAATGCCCCCCACAGCTGCTTTTTGAAATTCAGTGATACCACACAAAAATGAGGAAGCTGGTTAAACAGAAATTAAAAGGAACACTCACAAGGGTGAAATATCAGCAAGCTGAAATGAGACTAATTAAAAACTCCATAATAGACTCTCAAACTATAGGTAAACTCCAAATAAAAAAGAAAAGCACCCAGGGGACCAAAAAAATGCCACCCTAGCTAAATCAACAGAGTGAAAGAGGCAGTTAGAGGCAAAAAGACATACTTCAAAAATTGGAAGCTTCATCCTGCTGTGGAAAATAGGAGCATAAACTTGGCAAGTCAAGTATAAAAATATAACAGGCCCAGAAACAAGCTGAAGAGCAACTAGCAAAAGAGACAAAACTAACAGCATTTTTTTCAGTACAGCCAAGGCAGGCAGCTTGCCAAACATTCAGTGGCCCAATGGACAATCAAGGTACTAAAGGAACACTCCAATAAGACAAGTGCATTGCAGAGAAGCTAAATGATTTCTTTGCCTTGGTCTTCACTGTAGTGGATATGGGGGAGATCCCTGCACCTGAGCCATTCTTTTTTAGATGACAAATCTGTTCCAGACTGAGGTATCATTAAAGGAGTTTTGGAGCAAATTCATAAATTAAACAGTAATAAGTCACCAGGACCAAATGGTATTCACTCAGGAATTCTGAAGGAACTCAAACATGGAATTGCAGAACTATTAACTGTGGTAGGTGACCTATTACTTAAATCAGCCTCTGTACCAAGTGACTGAAGGGTAGCTAATGTAACATTTATTATCAGACTCCTAGATAAACACAATATGTTGGGGAAGAGTCAACATGACTTTTGCAAATGGAAATCACGACTCATCAATCTATTAGAATTGTTTGAGGGAGTCAACAAGCATGTGGACAAGGGTGATCCAGTGGATACTGGGTACTTGGACTTTCAGAAAGCCTTTGACAAGGTCCTTCATCATAGGCTCTTCAGCAAAGTGACTAGTCATGGGATAAGAGGGAAGGTCCTCTGATGGATCAGTAATGATTAAAAGACAGGAAACAATGGGTAGGAGTAAATTATCCATTTTCAGAATGGAGAGTGGTAAATCATGGGGACCCGCAGGATCTGCACTGGGTTGGAAAAAGGGGTCAACAGTGAGGTGGCAAAAATTGAAGATGATACAAAATTACTCAAAATAGTTCAGTCCAAAGCTGTCTGTGAAGAATTACAAAGAGGCAGATGACATTCAGTGCTGATAAATGCAAAGTAATGCACATTGGAAAACATAATCAGAGCTATACATACAAAATGATGGGGTCTAAATTAGCTTTTACCACTCAGTAAAGAGATCTTGGAGTCATCATGGATAGTTCTCTGAAAGCATCTGCTCAGTATCCAGCAGCAGTCAAAAAAGCTATCAAATGTTAGGGAACATTAGCAAAAGGTTAGATAATGACATAAAATATCATATTTACACTATATAAATCCATGTTATGCCCACATTTTGAATAATGAGTGAAATTCTGGTCACCCATCTTAAAAAAAGATGTATTAGAATTGGAAAAGGTGTGGAGAAGAGCAATGGAAATGATTAAGGGTATGGAACAAGTTCTGTATGAGAGAGATTAAAAAGACTGGGACTGTTCGCTCTGGAAAAGAGATGACTAAAGGGGGAACTACAAAATTATGCATGTTGCTGAGAAAGTGTTATTTACCCCTTCACATAACACAACAATCAGGGACAGGGCCGGCTCCAGGCACCAAGCACCCAAGCTGGTGCTTGGGGCGGCACCTGGAGGGGGGCGGCGCAGCGCTCCGGCCGCCGGGGAGAGCGGGGCCACAGCCGGGCTCGCCGCCCTCCCCCCGGCGCTCTGGCCACCCTCCCCCCGCGCCCTCCCCCCGGCCGCCAGGGGGAGAGCGGTGAGCCCCTGCCGGGGCTCCCTGCCCTCTCGCCGCCCTGCCCCCGGCGCTCTGGACGCCGGGGGGTGAGCCGAGCCCCCGCCGGGGCTCGCCACCCTCCCCCCGGGGCTCCGGCCGCCCCCTCCCCCCGTGGGGAGGCAAAAAAGCCAGAGCCGGCCCTGATCAGGGATCACCCAATGAAATTAATAAGCAGCAGATTTAAAACAAACAAAAGGAAGCACATCTCCATACAATTCACAGTCAACCTGTGGAACTCATTTCCATGGGATGCTCTGAAAGCTAAAAATATTACTGGGTTAAAAAAAAACAACTAGATAAGTTCATGAAAGATAGGTCCATCCATAGCTGTTAGCCAAGGTGGTCTGGGGATGCAACCCCATTCTCTGGGTGTCCTTAAACTTCTCACTGTTTGAAGCTGGGAGTGGATGACAGGATGGATCACTCAGTTCTGTTCATTCTCTCTGAAGCTTCTGCCACTGTCAGAGACAGGATATTGGGCTAGATAGACTGATCCAGTTCTTATGTTCTAGGGTATCACATTCACTTTGACAGGGGTAGCACCATTCAGCTTGGCTTTGTAGTCCAACAGCCCAGAATTGCCTATGAGACAGACGCAAAAAAAACCCCTTAAAAATATGAAAGAGGTGCTACCTGGGGCTCTCTGACCACATATTTAATTGCATTTAATCTTTTTTTCACAATAATAACAAATGAACAACATCAACATTAATGACTCTCAGAGGGTCCAAGTTCTTCTTCCCATTCACATAAAATATAGTGTAAGAGCCAAATCTTACTGACTTTTATAGGACTAGTCCTATTGCCTTCAGAGTGAATTATTTCCTGGGTAAGGCCTGCAGGATTTGGTCCCAAAAGTAATACCACAATTAGTACATAAGTATAATATAATAGTAAACATACTCCATCTATACCATGCTATTTTGTTTTCAAATGGTTCTGAAGCATGTCACCCTGGCTCCTAGGGCAGAAAAGGTGGATTTAGAATGAGTAGGAAGATGACTTGATCAGTTTTGATCAGCAATGTTTGTGCGTTGGGCCACAGCCCTCTCTTTCTCTGCCTGAGGAATCCCTCTCATTTGCCAGGCTACATTGACATATGAATACTAGGCTGGGTGGAATGTTGTCACAATATCTAATATTCTACATTATGGGCCATATCCTGGCCACTTTGCATAGTTCCAGTGACATAAGGGAGTACTAAACCCAGCAGATCCATCCACTGAGGCTTTCTCTCTCTGTAGAGAAATTTTTAGGTGGCTTAGAGCTGCTGTAAGCAATTCCTACTCCACCTTTTCTATTGACAGAATAAGTGGTAGTAGAAGAGTCTTGCTGGGGAAAAGGAAATGTAGCCAGGAACTCCTAGCATCCCAGCAATCACTCTGAAACAGGCTAAGTGGCCCCTTAAGGATAGTAAGGACTAGTGGTCAGTCAACACCTGTTCCGTGGTGTTTTTCTTAAGTCCTGGGACTTTTGGCACAGATGGAGATGTAGGGAAGGCACGTCAGGGTAAGCACAGCTACCTGTGGGTCTTTCTCAGCCCAGGTGGGTAAGGTAAAGATTGCTAAAAGGTTCCAGAAGAAAGTGGCTGGGAAAGCCCAGAAACAGGCCCAAAGAAGGAGGGCTGTACAACCTCCAAAAGCCAAGGAAAGAGAGTGAAGGCCAGAAGCTTTTAAGTTTGTTTGGACATAAGAATGTAGAACCCCAGCAGGGGAATTTTGTCCTTACCTTCGGACTGTGTGGTTTTATCAAGGGGCCCCGCAAGAAAGGAAACTGAGGTGGAGCTGAAGAGCCATGGGGCACTACAACCTGGCTTGTATCAGGGGGCGCTACAACCTGGCTTCCCCAGAGGTCCCTTGATGCTAGACATGAGTTAAAGCAACCCTGAAGCTGGGATTGGCTGGGCATCATGCACCCTAGAACTTCTCTCTCTCTAGAAATCCAATCCCACCTCCCTGGTATCTAGGTGGAGCTACGACCTACTTACTTTCTGAGTCAGCAGAATCCAATTAATATTTCCAGCAAGGTCCAGTCCAATGGTGAGGCTTTCAGACTAGCACTGACTACCTATAACCAATAGTCTGTGGAATATAACAACCACAACATATTCATGTTTATTGGGAATGAAGTGCAATAAACATTCATGGTTTCTATAGTTTCATGATTTCTTTTGCATGTCACTGAGCAGGGCATTGTCCAAATTGTCATTATTATATTATACATATTTTTATGAACTCCATGACTGTATTTGAAATTATGTTCATTCATGGGATTGCTGAACTTCATTCCTTATTTGTATGTTCTGGCATTTATTTTAGTCCTCCACAGTTTTGGCATCTATCTTATTTCTAATATCTATAAGGTAAATATGCTCAACAAACTACATAAAAACTCCTCAGGCATAAGAGGGAAGGTGCACGAATATCTTGCAAATATGAAAAATCTGAAGAGAGTCTTTCATCTTAGAGGTATACATTTCTTCCTCTAAAAAAACCCTTAACTATGATGCCTCATTTTATAGTAAATTTTCAGCATCATGTGGACCATAATAAATGTTCCTAAATTTGTTAAGATGCATCTGAAGTAAACCTTGAGAAATTCCCAAATGCATCTGAAATACATTTACCTTGGTTTGGGAGGGGGGCAGCTCTTAGAAACCACACCTCAAGCCTTCTAATGTGTTTTAATGCTGAAAGTTTTCAAAAGAGATATGGGATTCCCAGATAATGGATTAGTTCCATCCACAGTAATAATATAGAACAGGTTAAAAGATCTGCTTTTTTGTTATTTGATGTTTGTTTTTTTTCTTATTATTCAACTCCTTAAAGAAAATGGTTGAGAAAATTGCATTCGAAATATTTTTGTGTGTGTGTGGGGGGGGAAACTAACATGGCTTCTTTGGGGGGAGAGGGGAACACTTTTTAATGTATTCCTAGTGTATACTGAGATATTTTGGTGACTGAAATGAACATTAAGTATAATTGTATTAATTATGTAAGCATCCTATACAATATGATGGATTAGATGATGTTGAGACAGCTAATGATAAGTGGTATCATTTATCAAGTGGTATCTGAAAATAATGTCCAAGTACAATGTGTGTTCAGAGTTGGTGACAGGACTTCAGGGTGATGGGTTCCCACTCTCCATTGGCTCTGAGGGTCTCCCTGTGAAATTCCCCCAGATCATATTATTGGAACAAAGGGGTTCATGCACCAAAAACCTGCCTACTCCCCAAGACCTGCAGGAAGCTGGGGGGGAGGAGGAAGCGCTGTGTGTTTGCCCTAGTTTGTAATCCTCTCCTGTATCATACCCCCAGCTGCTAAGCACATGGGCAAAGTAATAACCAAGTCCAAAGTATATTCTCCTCCTACTTACACTGATGTAAATCAGGAGTAAATCTACTGAAGTCACTCTGGTTTTACACTGGTGTAGCTCCACTATTTGAAAGAAGACTTGGACCCTCAGTTTCTATGCAGTTTCTTTTCCTATATACTGCCTTGTCTATAACAATAGTTTGGACTAGATCCTTGAGCAATGTTTTCATTGTGCCGTGTTTTTCCTCAACCATTTTATTCTTAACGAATTACTGCTAATGAGAAGATTTCCCTTCCTGTCAATGCCTTTATCCTCTGAGGTATTTAGTAAGCACAGTTTGGGGATGGCTGACACAGACATGTTTGTACTATCCACCAGAATTGCTGTTCATCTTGACTATTAGTCACACATGATGGGGGTTGGGAGCATTCCCATTTCAACTGGAAAAATAAAAATTGTTTGTGCTTCATGGAAGACATCTGTCTGGTTTTGTTTTTAGTCTGCGCAGGTGACTTTTTATGTGTGTGCTGGTGGCATGTAGGATTTGTGTAAGAAGAGAATATCAAATTCTGTCTTGCACTAACAGGTATTTTTAGCCTCACTAAACAGTGTCATCCAAGTTTTGTCTGCTCTCTCCATTTCTAGGTCAATCTCCTACATGGCTTTCACTTTGAGTTTACTGTCTTTTACAGCTGTGATAAATTCAGCATACATACTGGTTATCATGTCAACCACTCCTCTATTCCCTTGTAAGCCTTGTTCCTAGGAGAAGCTTGTTGAGCTGCAAGGTCAAAAACCACTAGAAGCATTTTGGAGATCAGCAAACTAGTTTTGAGTTTGAAAAATGAATTTGAAGTAATTTATACTGCACACTATTTTCCTTCCCATGAATTTAATTTTAAAAAAAACTAGCTTTCTTACATGTTAGGGATAAGAAGATAGATTGGGCACCCCCCCACACCCAGTGCCAATGTCTACTGTAGTGTTTCTCCTTTTTAAATTATAATTTTTCTCTTCTCCTCTGCTCTTTTGTTCAAACTAACTGTATTTTTGCACTGATTACTATTCCATTTTGTCAACTGTATTTTTATTGTATTGTTTCTTTTTCTCTTCCACATTTTCCCCTAAGTGACTACGCAACCAGTTTAATTTTAAACTTATCATATTCAAGTGGGTCTGAAATACAGCTGGTCAAAAGTCAGAAATCCCATTCCATGGGAAATTCCCAAAATTCTGGAAAATCATCAAAATATTTTATTTTGAAATTTTTGAAACAAACTTCTGAGGCTAGTGGCTCAACCATGGCTCCACTCATCTCTAGCATGGGAGCCCTGAGGTCCCTGGAGCGGAGGCAGTTCACACAGTGGGGCTTCTCTAAAGCCACAGATCCTAGAAGCCCCAGCTCCTTTACATCCCACCAGGTGAGCTGGCAGGAAAGTAGTCAGGCTTCCACAATCCTGCCTATGTTTCATAGGAAGTGCAGCAAAAGTGGGACATTTTTGCCAAACATCTGTCTTGATGAATCAGCATTTTCCAATGAAAGCCTGTTTTGTTGTAAAATTCCCGATCAGTTCTAGTTTGGAATTGGCCAGAAGTAACAACAACATATAACACCCACATCACATCTTGTAAACTTGCAACACGTCCAGTTTCTCCATCTTGGTTTCTAATCCTAATGCAAGTAGCTAACAAAAACTGGCTCCACCTCAGCCTGTACCTTGTATTGCATTTGCAGGGATAGCCTGACTCTGCAGTCTTTATTTATGTTCATATTCTGTTTAATTTCTTCAGCACTCCAATGCCCAAATGCTCTGTTTAACTTGAATTCTAGGAAGGCCCTCGTGACTTGTTGAGTTCAGCAATTTGGTTACTGGGCCAAATATAGCCTTGGTGTAACTGCAGAAATCAGTGGAGTTATGCCAGAGATGTATTTGGTCAATTGTTAGTATTTCAACAGAATGTGCTTTATTATCTAGGTCGGGTTCTCACAACAATTTTTTTGGTGGCCTCAAAGTGCGGCCACCAACTCTTGCTGGTGCCCACACTGACAATTTTTCCTAAAATACTTTAGGAAAAACAAATATATGTGCACATACACATGTCCAAATCATTGTAATATGTTGAATCTTTTTGCAGACTCAATAATAAAAATACTGTATAGTTGTCTCTCTTCTTTACAGGACCTAAACAGAATAGAAACACAAATAAGGTGCTCTGCAGGTTCTTGTCTTTTTTGTTGTTGCATCTTTTCCTATTTTTGGTTGCTTTTAAAAAATGGCTTGCTAGCTAGTAATTCTGCTGCTGTGAAAAGTGGTATTAACAAACATATAAATATCACTTTTCACAGCAGTAGACTTACTCAGTCCTGGCAAGCCTGGGGAAAAATTAAGCCTTGGATGGGGAGGTTGGTAGGGGGAAAGTGGGGGGAATGCATGATGGTCCAGCGGGGACCAGGGGCAATGGGGTGGGGGGTGAGCCCCGCAGCTGGGAGTTGGAGCCCCATGGCCAGAGCCTGCTGCGTGTCACTCCAGGGCTGGAGCCCAACCCTAAATCCCCAGGAAGATGGGGAACTCACTAGCTGCCTCCTCCTCCAGCATTTATCTCCAGAGCGGAGTAGGGTCCAACCCCTGCTGATGGCCCTCGGGGAGGTACCACTGCTTTGCCCTCCACCTTTACCCCTCCCCCCAATCACTGTCCAGGAGGCTGTGGCTGTAAGAAAAGCCCCTGGTGGCTGTATTTGAGAAACACTGATTTAGGTGGCTTTTAGTTTGAGGGTAGTTTCTTCAATAACTGTCTGGTCATATATGCTACATCCATCCATTTCTGCTCTACTTGCATTTGTCCAAAGGCAACAAATGGGTGGGAGCTGGGACACTTAAGGTAAGTGTACACTGCAGCTAGGAGCATGTCTTGTAGCCTAGCTAGACACACTCCCACAAGTTGGCTAAAAATTGTTAGTGTGGATGTTGCAGCTTGGGTGGCAGTTCTAGGTAGCCGCCTGTGCTTGGATACCCAAACCACTGCCCAGGTTGCAATATCCACACTGCTATTTTTAGCACACTAGCTTGAGCAGAGCTAGTGTCAGTCTTTCTACCATGGTTGGGAGGCATGCTTCCGGCTGCAGTGTAGACATACCCTGGGGGTGAAACTGAGGTCCCACTGAATTGCATTAATTTCAGTGGAGCCTGCCCCCTGATCCTATTTCAAATCCATGGCATAATTCATAATATGAATGTTTTAAAATTGGGATAATTTGCCACAAGTCCATATGGCACATATGGAATCATGAACATTGATACATTTATCCAATTAGTGTTTCATCCCCAAAATGAAGAATTCATAATTGTGTTCACCTGATTATAATGGAAGCTAGCACTAATTTCTAAAATAAAAAAGATCCTTAGGGAAACTTTGGAGAGTATCTTAACTGAACCAAAATATTGTTAGTTCATACATAGCCCTAGGGAAGTAGTGAATGGAAGTTGTTATAAAATTGGGTTGAGATTTTCAAAACTGACTTGGGATTTAGACACATACGGCTCCCATAGAAATGTATGTGAACTGTCAAAATTAGAATTGGTTGGGAATTTTTCAAAGAAATGTCTGTCAGAAAATGCAGATTCATCAAAATTGAAACTTTTTGTGAGATCATATGTTTCTGTGGAAAGCTTTGTCAAGAAATGATTCTCAGATCCAGATGGAATTTCTCATCAAAACAAGAGAAAGAAAGGGAGAGCTTTCATTCCAGAATAGCCAATAGCCCAGCATAGGCCAGCATAGCATAGGCCACTCACCTGGGATGTGAGACTTAAGTTCAAGTTCCCTGTCTGCCTAATTCCAATCAGGGACTTGAACCTGTCTACCACATCCTAGGTGAGTGCCCTAACTACCAGGTTATTGGTGCATGCCCTTGCTTGCTTTCATATTTTGCCTCTCCTCCCCCCTCGCCCCCCCTCCAAAGAAAAGCTAAAGGTTTGAGTGCCATCCTGATGTAGAATGGGTACATTCAAAACAGCACTCATGGTGAAGTTGAGCGTAATTTTTTATATACGTTTATCGAACACATCATTATGATATAAACCAATCTTGGATCCTTAGAATTGAAAACAGGTCTATGCAATTAAAGTTTTATATGTTTTATTTGTCTTTGGCTCCTACTATAGGCGGAATAAGTAGATTAGGATTTGATAATGAAGACATTAATGCATATGCTAGTCTTTATAGTACCATAATGTCTGCAGCAAGCAACAGTATATGATGCTTTGCCTAAGTTATGTATTTCTTTATCATCATTACTTTTATAATAAAAAAAAATTAATAAAAATAAAAATTCAAGTTTCATTGCTAAGTTCTAGATGATCATAGGAGATGAAAAATATTTTTTTCTAAGCCACCCTTAAGCTGTTATGATGAACCATTTTTTGGCTCAAAAAGTAGGTGCCATTCTTTTTTCCAATGGAAAACGGCTTTCAGTGTGTTAAAAGTGGTACAGAGCCAAACTCTTTATACATCTTCCTACAAAGTAATTTACCAATATATCTTTGTCAAGCAATGAAATGCATGAAAGTTAAAGCAGATACTGTGACAGGAAGACTGTAGATTACTATATCTGGTCACTGATACACGCACAAGCACAAACAGTGGACTTCAGCTGTCATTGCTACTGGCAGCACAAATATAGTTGAAGACATAAAATATAATAATAATAATTTCCAGAGTCTATTCTCCCATCAGAGTATAAGGATAACTTTCATTTACATTCATGTTCTATGCACACATCAAAATAACCCATTCCTTAGGGCCATATGGTTTTCTTAGTCTACTATATGCATAGCATTCCATTGGCATCATATGAAAAGTTCCAGCAAAACATATTCTGATAAAATAAGAGAAATAGAAAAGACAAATATTCACATATTAACACTGCACAGACTGAAGTGTTGCTTCTGTCAAGGCAGTAATTTATAGATTAATTTAAAATCTGTTTGGATATATTTTGTTCATTGATTACAGTTATTGGTGTAAAATCACAGTAAAGGTAAACAAAACAATGTCAGGAAAGATCAGATGTGAAAGTAAGTCAGTATGGGCCAGTACAGCATACCGGTAAGAAAATGGCCACCGGTACACAGCCGATGTTAAAGCCAACGGCAGCGCTTTAAGTACCATACCAGCAGGGCCACTGATTGGGGCTGGGGATGGGCAAAAGGGGCAGCTGTCGGAGCGCCGGGAGGAGGGCGGAGAGCCCGGCCGGGACTCCGCTCTCGCCGGCGGACGGAGCGCCGGGGGGAGGGCGGAGAGCCCGGCCGTGGCTCCGCTCTCCCCGGCGGACGGAGCGCCGGGGGGAGGGCGGAGAGCCCGGCGCGGCTCCGCTTTCCCCGACCGGCCGGAGCGCCAGGGGAGGGCGGCAAGCCCAATCGCGGCCCCGCTCTCGGGCCGGAGTTCCGCGCTGCACCGCTGCCCCCCTCCAGGTGCCGCCCCAAGCACATGCTTGGTGGGCTGATGCCTGGAGCTGGCCCTGTGCGTACCGGTAAGTGCTTTAAGTTACTTTCATCCCTGGGAAAGATGTAACTCAGTGTGCATTCAGAGGAGCATACATACTGCCTCCAGGGCCACTGAAGGGAGTGTGATCACTGTCAGTCTTTGCTACACTTAAAGGGGGAGAGGTCTAGCATGAGCTCCTCTGGGATAGTCCTCCAGGTGCTTGCTGGCAAGATGGCCGATACACTGGAGATTGAACCAGGGACCACTCATATCTAAAAGCATGAGATGATACTGCTTGAGCTAAAGCTCTATCGCTGGAACAATAACAGTTGAATTCTCTGCCTGTTGGACATGGGGGAAACCTATAACACACCCTCAAACTTTGGTTACACTACTATATAGGGGATAGTGGGATAGTGGGATAAACCCATCCCACTCTCACATCCGTCGTGCACTGCTGTCCCCAGTCTTGAGTATGGGGAGTGCAGGCAGACACACTAATGACCAGGCACCCTTCTGTGTATGTATACTGGTTGAGAGAAGAGCACAATAATTATGGACAGCCATACATTAATTTGTCCTAGGTGTCCACCCTGCAGTTTTATATTTAGCTTTACTTTTTCCTCCTCAAATAATTTTCTGGATAATTTCCTACACCTCCTCATCCTAACTGGGAATGAATAGAGTTTGAAGTCTTTATTTATCATAGCCTGTGCTATCTTTTAATGTTGTCTTTAGGTGTCAACAATAGCTGACTTTTTCTTAGTGGAGAGACATGTCAAGGATTTGGTCTCTGGACAGCTGTGTGTTGCTGATACCACAAAGCTGAACCATCCACTTAAAAATGTGTATAGCATACAGATGGGAGAGCTGTCCGTGTATACTTAAGAGCTGGTGACTTTATATATACGAAAAGTAATGTTAGCTTTATGTCATCCTTATAAAAGTGACATGAAGTTGAAAGAGTGAAACACAATGACAAATGAGTGTGTTACATTATTTAATATTTCCCCTTCTATTCACATTCATCACAATACTATTTTTGTTTTGTTTTTATGTGGTCACTAATGTGTGATATGATTGGAAGAGTTCCTATAGTGTGAGTGTTGCAACTGTGCACATCGGGGTTCCCAACTATCTAATACTTTGAATAATGTTGGGCTTGATCTTGGGACAAGAACTTCTCAACGTGGAAATTCTTAAGTAATCAATATAATTAATACATAATCTATAGATCAGGCTACAGATTTTATTATCTCAATGTAATACACATAATGTTAATTTATGTCTTGCCTTAGGGCCAGCTTCTGCCACCCTTACTCACCTTGAGTAATACCTTACTCTGAGTAGTTACATTCACTACATGGCACTTTTCAGAATAAATAAAGATGGCAAAATCTGGTTTTAGTTCCCATGCTCATAAGTAGAACAGTTCTTTCATTTCTGCCATTGTAACTAAGCAAAAGACTTGGTCCATTTTGTTAACCATCAGATGAATTATGCATTTGCTGAGGTATCTGTAGCAGCTGTCCTGCTTAATATACAGGCTTCATCATATCATAGTGGTTCTCTTGGTCTCCTAAATAAAAGGAATGCTTCTGATTGTTGAATCTACTTTAAAACACGGTGTGGCAGCAATATTGGTGGTCAGCTGTATGCAGTGAATAAATTGAATGTCTAAGGTTGATATTGAGTGAAGTACGTTTTTGGTTTTCATAAAAAAAAAAAAAACCTAAGCTCAATAATAGAAATGTACTGATTTGTTTGAAAATGTTGAATTTAGAGATACTGAAGTCTTTTCTTTGAATAACAGTGAGCCTTCAGTCAACCCACCTTTTCTAACTTTGCAAAAATATTGATTTGAACAAGAAATGTCACTGCAAATTGCATTACATACTTAGACTAAACAAAAAACCTTCTACCTTCCATAGTTAATTGTTCCAAGGCCCCACTCCTGCGAACAATTAATGCACTTATTAATCATGCTCATGTGAGTTAACACATTGATTTCATTGGAGCCAGGTTTTTACCCAATGGGAATCTTGCCACTGGCTTTGCTGTGGCTAATATTTACCCAGTGATTTAAAAGGGATTCTTCATATGCTTAAAGTTAGACATGTACGTTGTTGAACAGATTCTAACCCTGAAGGTTTTTCCACATGAATGATCCCCTGAGCCTGCAATGAGCCTTGTTGAAATCGGGGGGAGGGCGGGGGGGGAAAGAGGCACACAGGCACTGGGGTCTAACCAGCATGGAACCACATAAGGAACAGGGCCATAGTGTAGATGCATTGGGTTATAAAGGCTTGATCCTGCAAGGTGCAGAGAACCCTCAACTCTCATTAAAGCTTGTTGGAGTCAAGGGTATTTAGTGGGTCATATGAGTGCTCAGTACATTGTGTAACCCAAACACCTCCTGGGTGTGGTGTTCTGTCCCATCTAGTGGCACCGAAACCACTTAGAGAGAGATTAATGAGTCTGCTCTACAGTCTCGGCTAAGAGCCATATGGTTTTTGGCTCATGCATTTAGCACCAGAGGTCCCAGGTTCAATCCCAACCCGGGTCTGTCGGTGTTACAATTGCAGGATTGACTAAATGGGGTCAGTTAAAATAGCCTCCTACTCCTTACAGGACAACTTTCAAGCCAATTGAATGAACTGTAAAACGTACAATCATCCATTAAACATTCCTTATTCTTAAAATAGAAATAGAAATTGCTAACATAAATTTGACTAAAGCACAATAACAAAGTATTTTTGAATTATTAAAAAGGTCTTGAACATGAGCAAAATACCTTATTGGTTACTCTAAAGGGCTTACAGCGGTTTCACCTTCAAAGGGTTAAAAATGTGAAGCTGTGCAACCAAAAAGGTTATCATTGATTTATGCTTGTTTTCTTTTTCTAAATATTACCTTTCACTAAAATTTTAATCTCACTCACTCACACTCTCTCTCTCTCTCACACAGACACACACACACACACACACACGTAGGAGAACACTTCAGTCTCCCGGGTCACTCAATAACAGACCTAAAAGTGGCAATTCTTCAACAACAAAACTTCAAAAACAGACTCCAATGTGAAACTGCAGAACTGGAATTAATTTGCAAACTGGACACCATCAAATTAGGCCTGAATAAAGACTGGGAGTGATTGGGTCATTACAAAACCTAATTTCCCGCTACTGTTACTCACACCTTCTTGTCAACTGTTTGAAATGGGCCACTCTCATTACCACTACAAAAGTGATTTTTTCCTCCCTTGGTATCTTACTGTTAATTGAATTGTATCGTTAGACTGACTTCCCACTTGGTAAGGCAACTCCCATCTTTTCATGTGCTGTGTATTTATACCCATCAGATGCATGGAGTGGAAAATTCAGTAGTGAAGTGGGTTCTAGCCCACGAAAGCTTATGCCCAAATAAATTAGTTAGCCTATAAGGTGCCACAAGGACTCCTTGTTGTTTTTACACTTATTTCTCTTCAACCCAGCCTCTTTCCGTTTACTGAATCCAATCGATTATCATTCAAAATCATCCTCAAATCAATATAGAAAATCCATCTTTTCCACATTTGCTTCTTTAATTGGAGTAAACCTATATTTTTAAATCTGTCAATTGCTTTGGTTGGAATCATTCTCCACCTTTCCCAAACTAACTATAGGAGCTGTAACTTGTTAATCAGCATTAAATCTGTCAAATAAAAGGCAAAAAAATAGGGTTGAATCCTGCCCTGAGTGTATGTACAACATTTTTGAACCTATCCCTTCATCATGCTAAGAAGGCTACCTACTAACACATACCAGGACGCATACATCCCAGAGAGGGCACAGTCAATTCATTAGATGGCAGATGCACATATTTTTATCTGGAAGGGTGGCTAAGTTTATCCCAAAACTCCACCTTGTGGGAACCTGTCAATAAGATTCCTTTGGAAGAAGATGCACCAGGAAGCAATTATGTTCCCCTTTTTTCTAGCTAGAGCTAGATTTGATCTATATTTAGGTTTGCATGCCAATGACAAAACTCCTGTTGATTTCAGTGGGACCAGAATTTCACTCTAGGCATTTATACTCATCCCAAGGTTCAGGGAATTATTATTTATGCATGTCTCACACTAGACTTTCCCTTTATGTTTGATCTTTGAGTGTCAGACCTTGTATGTACTGGCCTAGTGAAATCCTAACCCTGTTGAAGTCAATAGCAGATTGCCACTGACTTTTATAGGGCCAGAATTTCATCCAAATTTTTATATATACTAGGAAAACCATCACAATCAAACTTAATTTTGATCTACAAGTGATTTCAGTAGAATTTGAGCAGATGTACAGTACACAGTGTGTATGCTCTTTCTATGTAGCCAAAGGGAACATATTTCTGTTACAGATTCTCCTTGTTTGTCTGGAATATTCCTTTGGGACTGTGTACTCTTTGAGCCTTTATTCTTTGCATTTTCATTGGTTTAGTTATAATATTGAATTCCACTACCAAGCTGTGCAAAACAACATCAAAACTCCAACACTTTATCTCCCTCAGAAGCTCAAACTTGAGTGCTCATATTAGTCAGTCCCTGTGTTTAGTTCCTCAAAAGACAAATAAATGGATTTTATTCTGCAAAGCATATTATAATAAAGCTGATCATAGTAAACGATACAGTTAGGACTCAATAATGCCAAACCCAAATGTTCAAAAATCATGCGATTGACTAAGATGTCATGTGATTTAAAAACAAATAATGTTGGGTTCCATTTATTTGTCTTCTGATTTTTAAACCTTTCTTTGTAACCAAGATGGCTAGAAACAAAAACAAAGCAGCTGACATTATCACATAGTTACACGATTCCATATACACTGATTAGCTGTGCTGGATGGTGCACTCAAAGGGAATAGAGTCCTGTATATCACTGTCCACTTCCTGACTTATGGAAAAGGGAGTAAATGGATGAACAGCACGTTTTACCTTTGCACACCTGAACCCAAGTAGCCCATGCAGCTGTTTCACTGCACCACATAGGCATGCAAATTGTGTCTATCCCGTAGTTTCTGTACAGTCCCAAACACATTGCAACAATCAAGTAATACTTTGAATTTTGCCATATATGTCATTTCATTTTACTTTTGGCATTTCAACCACCTGGGAAGATGACACTAGATTGGTCAGTTTCGCTACACTTCAGTTTCTAATTAATTTCAGTCTCTTTATATGATATGCTGACCCAATACTGTTTAAATAATAAAAAGAGAAGCTTATCATTAACTTTAACTGGGAAAGCTTATCCATGCACAGTGCCCACATTATAATTATATGCAGTAAGTGGAACCGATGATGGAGGTTAGGGTTGAGGGCTCTGATCAGCAGTTTAAGTGATACTGGGGTTTTGGGCTGATTCAGAAGGAATCTGGCCAGCTTTTTTCAATGTGTTGCTTCTTTCTATTCTGCAACTATTAAATAATTACTATCTCTTGCATTAAACCTCTTATTGTTAATTGGAAATTTTCAAATACCTTTAATATGATTTGAGTAGCCAAGAACAGTTTTACTCTTTTGCCCTGAGAATATACTTATAATAACTTGATGTTTGACTTAAATTCTTTAGGCAAATGAATGTGTCTGTTTGAAAGGTCTCAGACCTGTAACATTTTTGGCCGTGTGTGCACTGGATTTTAAACAGTCGGGTAACTCTGTTTACACTTGGTTCTAGTAGTTAATACTGTATATCATTATTATTGTTAGCCTAATGCTCAAAGGCTACAGCTGAGATCAAGGACAATTGTGCTTGCACTGTACATACACATAGTAAATTGAACTGGTCAACATTGTTCTAATAATTTTTTTATGAAAAAATAAAAAATGGAAAAGCCTGAAAATTCTGATGAGAAAAATCAGATTATTTTTTGTTTTGTTTTTTCAACCAGCTATAGAGTTTCTCAAGATTTTGTGAGTTTTGGGGGGGGGAGAAAATCATTGACACTTTGAAAATGCAGACAAACTTAAAAAGAATTGAAACATTTTTTACAAATTTTCTGTTTCTTTTTCTACCCGTTCTAAGGGCTTACAGTTTAAACAGGCCAGACAGATGAATGGTGGAAGAAAGGAAGTATTATTATCTTCACTTTGCAGATGGGGAAAATTGAGGCACAGAGGTAATCAATCACTTGCCAAAGGTTGCACAGGAAGTGTGTGGCAGAGCTTCCCCATAGCCACAGGCAGCTACCACTGGAGGCTTTCACAAATTGGATTCCACAGCACAGAATTGTTCCCGAGGAAAATTAATAAATCCCAGGCTGTATTAAATTACCGGTACTTGCAGATTCTTGATAGTTGGGTGGCGCAGTCCCATTAAGTACAGAACCTTATCCCCATTCCATTGTTTCTGAACAGCAATTCCACCAATCCTTCTCTCCCTTCAATTTAACATCATGATTCTTCTTATCAACGTTACCCTCAATTTAACCACTGCTGCTCTATCTTCAGCTGGCATTGTTTGAGAATCAAAACAGTTACATGTAAGCAGAGTATGATCAGTCTTTCTGTCAGAGTTTCTCAAACATCAAGAACTAAAAATAAACAAACTTGGGACAATATATGCTGGCTGTAACCAGCTATTACATTCCTTTTGCAGTGCCAGCATGTTTCACTCTTATCGTTTACCCTTCTCTTTTAATTTAAAACCAATAATATCCATAAAACCATTTATTTCAAATAGTATTTGACTTATTCTTGGTTTTAATCTGGGATGTCAGTTATTCTTGTTAATTTTTTGGAATGTACCGGTATGTCCCAACTCATCCTAATTCTATCTACACACTATTTTTATCCATGTTATCATTTATAGCAGTGGTCTCTACTCTTCTAAAAATGGATCCTCAATCTGGATAATAGTCATTCCATTGTCCTTTTTTTCATTAACTAATTTAAAAGGTCATAAATGCGTGGGAATATTAACACAAGTGCAGATCCTTTGCATTTCATAACCCAAAGGATGACTTTGTAATAATCCCATTACTTTCCAGAACTCCATTTTCAAACCAGTGATTCCAGCAAATCACTTTACTTGCTATCTGTTCTGTAAGTTATTTCATAATGGAGCAATTTTGTGTGAGGGAATAAATAATGAATATCTCCTTTTAAAAAAATTCTGAAAGTATGCTTGGTTTATCCTACAATTGTTTAGACTTTTTCAGAGAAAAGACATAATTGAGCATTCCCGCCTGCTCCCTCCACCCTAAAACCACCTCTTCTCCTAAGCAGGTCTCTAAAAGCATTCATGCATTCTTAACACTATGCTAAAATGAAGGTACTATGATAGAACTTCCACTATGTCTTTAGTACATTTAGCAATAGCAGAACCCTGATCCTGAAGTCAGTTGGTTTCAGTGAGCTTTGGATCTGACTGCAGGTTGTTTGCCCAAATAAAAGTAGAAATTGTTTTAATTAAATAGGGTTCAAGGGCATGATGCCATGCACATAGACTCATAGACTTTAAGGTCAGAAGGGATCATTATGATCTTCTAGTCTGACCTCCTGCACAACGCAGGCCACAGAATCTCACCCACCCACTCCTGTAACAAACCCCTGACCTATGTCTGAGCTATTGAAGTCCTCAATTTGTGGTTTAAAGACTTCAAGGTGCAGAGAATGCTCCAGAAAGTGACCTGTGCCCCATGCTGCAGAGGAAAGTGAAAAAACCCCAGGGCCTCTGCCAATCTGCCCTGGAGGAAAATTCCTTCCAGACCCCAAATATGGTGATCAGCTAAACCCTGAGCATGTGGGCAAGACTCACCAGCCTGACACCCAGGAAAGAATTATCTGTAGTAACTCAGATCCCACCTTATCTAGTATCCCATCACAGGCCATTGGGCATATTTACTGCTAATAGTCAAAGATCAATTAATTGCCAAAATTAGGCTATCCCATCATACCATCCCTTCCATAAACTTATCAAGCTTAGTCTTGAAGCCAGATATGTCTTTTGCCTCCACTGCTCCCCTTGGAAGGCTATTCCAGAACTTCACTCCTCTGATGGTTAGAAACCTTCGTCTAATTTCAAGTCTAAACTTCCAGTTTGATGAATTTTGTATAACAAGCTTTACTGCTTCTAATAGTCACCAAACCACAAACACAATTCTTCATTATAGAGAAAATTATCTTAAAACAGGTCTTCAAGTAACTTTTGTGTAAATGTAACAATCTTTACCAAATGCTTGGAAAAGTACATGTGACGGGTTGGATCACAGAAACCCCCCTGGGAGCTGCCAATTGATGTGCCAAGACTACCTCTGCTCCTGTTTTCCCTGCCAGCTCAGGACTCCACACCCTGTCTTGCTGAGTAAAACGGATTTATTTGGGTTTAGACCCAATTGGTTGGGCATCTGAGTGCTAAAGACAAACACACTTCTGTAAGCTGTTTTCAGGTAAACCTGCAGCTTTGGGGCAAGTAATTCAGATCCTGGGTCTTTGTTGGAGCACACCAGAGTGTCTGGCTCAGCAAGACAGGGTGCTAGGGTCCCGAGCTGGCAGGGAAAGCAGGAGCAGAGTGGCAGCTCCCAGGGGGTTTCTGTGACCCAACCCTTCACAGTGGAGTAGTCGAGCAGGATCTGTGCACAGCTGATTGCTTTGAGATACTGGTAGTGATTTTAAGTGAGTTTTAAGTGTGGTGGCTGGAGAACAAAGAAAGTGGTTACTGGTTTGTTATTTTCTGTTTGCTTATTTCGGGAAAGGGAAGTAGGAACAGAAAAGGCAGCAAAATAAGTAAGAATGAAGATCAAAAGAAGCTAAAACTACACACGTTGCAAATTGCCCAGAAAGACTGAACACTAGGTGCTGGGAAAGTCTCTGTTAACTAAGAAGCCCCTGAACTGAGTGCATCTCAGTTTCAGTGAACTGCAGATGGGTGTGGCCCAACCTCTGTGTCTGTGCTGAAGCTGACTGGAGTGTCTAACTTAGCAAGACAGGAGTGGAGGGGTGCCTGTTCTGGCAGGAGGGAGTTCTCTGTGGTATCCCAGCTCATCCAGTGATGGTCTCAAGGAAAGACAAATGCAAATTGATGTACAATTTGCCTGGGAAAAGGCTGACCTGGAAAAAGAAAAGGCTGCCCACCAGCCTGGACTTAAGAGACAAAGCAATTAAGACCCAGAAGCATGAACTGACTGTAGTGGAGTGGAGTGGAAGAGGTACACAGAGATATGTATCCTGGAGCTGGAAGTTGGGGTCCTGGTAACTGTTGCGGTGGGAACAAAACCCAAGGACTCTAGCTGAAAGCAAACCCAACCTGAGTGAAAGGGGAGGGATTTTGCTGGCCAGCGAAAGGTCTGTCATAGCTGGTAGCTGTGACCCTACAGCTGGATCAGGGTCTCTTTACCTTTTGGGGGACACAGAAGTGTCTACCCCATAGGGGAGCCCAAAAACAAATTTTAGGTATACTGTCTCTGCCATGGTTAGTGTCCAAGTCTCCGGCAGTAAGTTCAGGAGGAGGGTGTGACGTTGTGCAGTCTATATGGTTTTATAAAAATATGATAATAAGTGAATATAATGTAACTGGGATATGCTTCATGCAAAAGGTCTCTTGTAAAGTATCATTACAAAGCTTAAAATCTACTGAGTGTAATCATCCTATTTGTATAAATGTACCACTCTCGTATCTAAAACTAGAAATATAAAATATAACTCTGAGGGCCTATTGTAATTATGCAAAGTGTGGGCCATTAATGGTGGTTTGGAATCTTGATGACTCCCATTAACCAGGACCATTGTCTGCAGATGGCTGTGTTTTACCTGTGAGTCTTCCTGTATGTGTGTGTGCTGGCAAGTGGGTAGTGAAGTCTTGCAGTGACATGTGATCATGTCACCTGAACTGGAATCCATCTTTAACCTGGTGCTTTTCCAGTGAGGGGGGATGGAAACCCAGAGGGACAAAGGGTTCCCCGCCTTATGCAAAAGATATATAAAGGGGTAGAACAGAAAAAAGAGAGAGGGGAGCATCATGAAGAATCCCATAGCTACCATCTGAGCTGGAACAAGAGCTGTACCAGGGGAAAGAATTGTGCCCAGGCCTGGAAGATGTCCAGTCTGAGAAAAAAAACTTACTGAAGCATCTCTGAGGGTGAGATTATCTGTATTCAGTTTGATTAGACATCGATGTGCGCATTTTATTTTATTTTGCTTGGTGACTTACTTTGTTCTGTCTGTTACTACTTGGAACCACTTAAATCCTACTTTCTGTATTTAATAAACTCACTTTT
Organism: Terrapene triunguis; assembly: GCF_002925995.2. Lineage (NCBI taxonomy): Eukaryota > Metazoa > Chordata > Testudines > Emydidae > Terrapene > Terrapene triunguis. The sequence goes on along the minus strand of NW_020664497.1, from coordinate 2,719,378 downwards.
TACTTATTAATTGACCCAGAGTATGTATTAATACTTGGGGGAGCAAACAGCTGTGCATATCTCTCTATCAGTGTTATAGAGGGCGAAAAATTTATGAGTTTACCCTGTACAAGCTTTATACAGGGTAAAACGGATTTATCTGGGTTTAGACCCCATTGGGAGTTGGGCATCTGAGTGCTAAAGACAAGTGTCTGGCTCAGCAAGACAGGGTGCTGGAGTCCTGAGCTGGCAGGGAAAACAGGAGCAGAGGTAGTCTTGGCACATCAGGTGGCAGCTCCCAGGGGGTTTCTGTGATCCAACCCGTTACAGTACATATATGTCTATTTAATCCATGGGTGCTTTCATTTTCTTTACTAAAGAGAGCCAGTTACCTTTGATGGACCTTTTACTGTTACAAACATCCTTTGTTTCAAGGGAACACATTTCACAGTTGTCTTTGGCTAGGGCAGTGAGGTGTATATCAATGTACGGCCTTTGCACTGGTAAAAATTCTTTCAAGAATTCAGTTCAGTAAATAAGAACATAAGAACGGCCGTACCGGGTCAGACCAAAGGTCCATCTAGCCCAGTATCCTGTCTACCGACAGTGGCCAATGCCAGGTGCCCCAGAGGGAGTGGACCAACAGGCAATGATCAAGTGATCTCTCTCCTGCCATCCATCTCCATCCTCTGACAAACAGAGGCTAGGGACACCATTCCTTACCCATCCTGGCTAACAGCCATTAATGGACTTAACCACCATGAATTTATCCAGTTCTCTTTTAAACGCTGTTATAGTACTAGCCTTCACAACCTCCTCAGGTAAGGAGTTCCACAAGTTGACTGTGCGCTGCGTGAAGAAGAACTTCCTTGTATTTGTTTTAAACCTGCTGCCTATTAATTTCATTTGGTGACCCCTAGTTCTTGTATTATGGGAATAAGTAAATAACTTTTCCTTATCCACTTTCTCCACATCACTCATGATTTTATATACCTCTATCATATCTCCCCTTAGTATCCTCTTTTCCAAGCTGAAGAGTCCTAGCCTCTTTAATCTCTCCTCATATGGGACCCGTTCCAAACCCCTAATCATTTTAGTTGCCCTTTTCTGAACCTTTTCTAGTGCCAGTATATCTTTTTTTAGATGAGGAGACCACATCTGTACGCAGTATTCGAGATGTGGGCGTACCATCGATTTCTTGATTTTTTTGAAGCTTATTGAAGTTAGTCTTGTCACTGCACAATCTCGGTTACAGCTGAAAATTAGGTAAAACAGCAGCAATTCCTGCTCCTTTTCCAGAGTCTAACATATTGATGATAGTAAACATGACTTGATAAAGTGGACAGCACATGAGTTTACATGATCTTTGGCCTTTCTGTAATCTGTGACATTTCTGGAAACCATCTGGGATAATACATCATACAAATTTCAAATTTTCTGTTGTGATGCTGTTCTTCCAGCATACACACAACAATAAAGCAATTCCCAATTGGGATGCTATCCACATCCATTCAAATTAAAAAGGAACAAGGCATGTGAACCATCCTAAAAGGTTCTAGAAGTAAATGTGAGACTATCTATTCATTGAATGCTGACCATATGTTTGAACAGGCCAATCTGGAAGCTTGATCTTTGCAAGGAGATCAGGGAGGATTTAGATGGATGATTTCCACAGACTCATTTGGAGGCTAAAGAGACACAGACAACTGGGAAGTCTACCCATGTCTCTCACAGACAGTAGAATTTAGCTGTTAGAGTTGTAAATTGAATGGATGTTGTAGCATAAAGAAATAATTTTGGTTAGTGCAATTATGAGGTTTGGATCATAAAAAAAAGCGTGGGGTGATAAAATCACTTACCACAGTAACGTGAGACTGTACACATTGTATTGCATGCAAGATTAGTTCTATGTAATCAAATAAGGGATCTCATCTAAGCAGCTTTAGTTAGTTTCGTGTTCTATAAGGATTGACTGCAAATCCTCACACATGTCCAGTCGTTATGTCAGAGATTGGGTAATCAAGATTTGCAAGCTCTGAAACAAATCCCTTAAAAAAAAACTAACCACTTTTTTCCTCTGACTAGTATAAATAAATAATTGGCATGTGTTTGGATACCCAGTTCCACTAGTTCTAATGGGAAATATGTAGACTAAAGATGGGGTTTCTCATAATGTGCATGTTACTCAGGAAAGAGTGCCCTTATTCACATGAGCAGGAAGTGTTGCACTATTGGGCTAAAGCTGTATATAAATATGAGTTGTTTTAAAAAGTTGCAACACAAGGGTCCGCTTATGCAGCCATTTTGCACATGGAATTCCTTTTGAAATCAGTGGTGACTGTCGACACAGTTAATTGCAAGATTAGTCTGATTTTTACAGCATATTTAATACTATATGGTACTGATACAGCTGAACTAAGAAATATATTGCACATGGAAAAATATATTAGAATAAAAACTATTTGATTATTTATCTTTTAGAAGCTTACATTATAGATGTCCTCAGGGCCGGCTCTGGCTTTTTTGCCGCCCCAGGCAAAAAAGCCTCCGGCCGCCCCCCCTTCCCCCACGGGGGCGGGGGGCGGCCGGAGCCCCGGGGGGAGGGCGGCGAGCCCTGGCGGGGGCTCCGCTCTCCCCCCCGGCAGCCGGAGGGGAGGGCGGCCGGAGCCCTGGGAGGAGGGCGGCGAGCCCCGGCTGGGGCTCGGCTCTCCCCCCGGCGGCCAGAGCGCCGCGCCGCCCCCCTCCAGGTGCCGCCCCAAGCACCAGCTTGGTTGCCTGGTGCCTGGAGCCGGCCTTGGATGTCCTTGTAAATACCAAGATTATGAGGAGGTTTTAGATTCAAATCATTTTTTAAAATAATGACTGGGCTAAACCCCAAGCAACACTTTGAAAATAGACTGTAGGGGTTGTACTGTTCTGCACTGGCCCCAACTTATACCCATGTCCTTATTACTCAAAATGGTCCACCAGAAATGTTGTTGGGGACAGAGCTGGAGTTTTTCACACTGGCTCGTTCTATAGAATTCTTGCCTTTCATGATGTGTACCAGAATATTCTGAGTAGCACCATGTGTTCCTGTGTAGTGAGAGATCAAGATTTGGGAGTTAAGGTTGGCCTTTTCCCCCAGATCAGTAGGGCGCTTGAGGTAATACCTGTATTTTCTGTGGAGAGTGAGGCAACATATAGCATTCTTTAGAAAGAATGAATGTTACTATGATGTCAAGCACTGATTGTGGGGCAAGTCAAATGAGTAAGTGGTGGGAAGTCTTGGGGTTCCAATAGGGGCTAGGAAAATGCAAAATGAGAGAAATAGGGGCCTGTTCTAAAGCCCAATGTAGTCAGTGGAAAGGCTCCCATTGACTTCAACCATCTTTGGATCAGACTCAACATCCCACTTAAAAGTGCATCCAAAAATGACGGAGAAAAAATGGTGTACCCTACCAAAAATATGTGTCTCAGAAAGGGCCCTCTTAAGTAAATATACCTGACTCAGATTGGGCATTTTAGGAAACTTCTCCCTTCTAAATGCTCTGGGTGTTCTTGACAAATCTAATGATATTGATGATGATATAATTAGGTGTCAATCATGATTCAGTCCTTCTACATAAACTTTTGCCATCACTGAAATATTAATGATGTCCGATAAATACTTTCCTTCTCATTTTGACATTGAACCCAGATAGAGGTAGTTGAAAAAAATATATTTTTTCTCAACTCAAGAGACACGTTTGTCATGCAAAATTTTCCTTCCCTCCCCCCAACCATCTTTAAATACCTACACCAACAAACAATGCTACTAGATATATCCTTTTAAATGTAAATGAAATGTGAATGCATGCTAGTGTATTGTATGCTATCAGATAATTATATATTTGTATTAGGTATATATTTTTCTCCCTTTTAAAATCAGGTACTGTTGCATAGTCCAATTCAGCAGTAATCCTTCTGAAAATATTTTGGCAGATTTGTGTATGGTTTTATACATTAGTCATATTTTCATGGTGCTAAAATAGAAATTTCTGGGGTAAAAATGCTATGCATAGACCCTGTACCACTGTATTTCTGCTTCTGAAAAGACAGAGAGGTGAATAGAATCCACTGAAAACACAATATATATGGGATAGTGTTACAAATCTACTTATTCCTACTGGATTTTATTGGTGAGGTCTTACTTCTGTCAAGTCAAATGTTGCTTTTCAGCTGTAGTACGTAAACATCCCACTTAATTGATTTCAGAAACATACTTCCGTCTGAAATATTTATAACTTTTTAGCTGTTATAGTTTCAAGTAATGCCTGAAGATTATTATTACTAAAAGAGATTGGAGAGAAATAAAAAAATGTTTTTCCGTTTGTTTATCCATTTGACAGCACTTCATGTCTAGTAATTGTCAATGTTCCCTTAGTTAGTCAGTTTACCCTCTTTGTGTGAGTACATAGGACAAAGATGAGAGAAATGTGAAAAATTTGGCTTTTAAAATACAAAACTGGCATGTGGACTCTTGGGCAGATACAGTTCTGAACATATATATACATATTTTTTTTGGAATAGTGGTCAAAGTCCCACACCCCCAAACAAAACAACTGATTGTAAGAATGACCTACACACTGAAAAATAATATTGGGCTTGACATATTATGGTTCCTGTTTTACATGTTTATCTATGTCCTGTAAAATATCTGAATGTACATAAACTTTTGCCATGTATGAATATAGTGTGAAATATGAAAAGCAGACTATTAGTTGGTCATTCTGTGCTGGGAATATGAGGGAAAATGCTATTTTCATGCTTCATTATTATTGTGATTTGAACTATTGAAAGTGTAAGCTTAAAAACAAAACAAAAATGCACCAACCCTACTGGTTTATGGCAAACCAACCACATATCCCTTTGTTTCATAATGCTAATACCCATCTTTGTATCTCTTCTCTCTTTTAGAAATCTTGCATTACCTCTGTTATTTCATTCCAATGCCTTTGTCAGCAAATAATGATAATGCATTACCATTGCAGGAATGTATGTGAATGCAAATCAACAACTTTTATTGATAAATACTTTTTTCCTATGCTGCCGTATATGATGAATGCCTTTCTACTAGTTTGACAGTATATATATTTTAAATTATTGGGGGGAGGGGGGAGAAATATTGTTGCATACACTGGAGATGCCCAGTTTTGTCAGGTTTCAAGTCATACTCTCTGATATTCTTAGGTGAAAGAGAATAATTCTCATTTTTGGATGGCAGAGAAAGCACTGTAAAGGTCGTTCTAACATTTTTGAAAACTAGATTTCTCACTGTTTGAAATGTAGTGCTTTATTAGTGTCCTGCCACATCTTGTTTTTTGTGCAAGCACTTGTAAAGACGCTTGAAGGCAGTCAATGAGAAGCTAGTAAGATCTTGAAAGCGAAAAGAGGGAATAAGGTGGCAGTGGGAGAATTCCATCTAAAAGTTGGGGGGGGAGGGGCGCAGGAGGCTAATAGGGAAACTGTCAGCTAACTGTATTTTAGACTTTAGCTCATTAACAAAGTTTTGCTTAAAAAAGAATGTCCTGGGGTCATCATAAGACCATTATTAGCAGAATGCAATTATGAAGTAGAGGCTTAAGAACATAAAGGACTTAGACATTAATATTAAATCAAAGCTTAGTTTTCCTATATTTTAAATGGCGTTTCCAACTATAAAGCAAGAAAAGTGTGGGGGCACAAAGAAGGTACGGAAATTACTTTTGATCCATATTTTGGTCAATATTACATTTTACTCAAATATGAATTAAAAAGCTCTTTAATTTACAAAGAAGATAACTTTTGTTTGATATGCCAATGACTGTGGACTTCAGGATTGTCTGAGCCTTGGTAAGGAGCGATGCAGTAACATTATTTAAAATTCAGTCATGCGCCACAAAGTTTTCAAGGTACGTGCCTTAAGGAAATGTACTACTGATTTATTGAAATAAGTAGCCAAAATGCTTATTTTGCAATATTGCAGCACAGCCACAAATGTGTTTCATTAGTATGTTCTTTACCCAGTTTGTTAGAGGATTAATGTCTGCATGATTTGGCAAGATTTTGATATTCAGTAAGGTTTTTAAGCACATTTATAACATGAAGCATGAGAATAATTCCATTCACATCTCAAAAACATTGGGACTACTCATGTTCCTCAGGGTAAGCACATATTGAAGTACCTTGAGGCCATAATGATAAAACTGTGGAGTTGTATTTGTCTCTCACGTGTACAGTCAATATAGGTTTATCCCAGCTTGCTCTTGGAAATCTCAACAGTAGTCTCTAGTATCTTGATTATGTAATCAGGAAGTTTCTTAGTGGAGGATAGTTTCCTTGTTGGAAGGTTGGAGCTGATTTCTTATATATACTGAGGCAGGTGAGGAGATCTTGTGTGTTTATTTCTTATGAACGGATGACCACTGCTCCTGTTATTTCGAGGTAGGAATGCTCTGGTGTCAGTCACTTGGATATGGTTGCTATCCTCATTATTTTATTTTTAATTCTTTTAAAATAATGCCTTTTTGTGTGTGTGGGTTTGGCTGTATTTTGTTTGCATTATGTTATTCCTTTTTTTCCCCCTCTCTCTCTCTTTTGCATTTGGTTTTACTGGTAAGGTATACACATATTTTTTTTAAGATAACTTCAAATAAAGTATTGCCAAAATCAGCACTATTTCCCCCCATGTTATTCTGGCACAAAGACATTAATTGTTTAATACCTATATGTAAAAGGCCATTGCTGTTACCTCACAGTGATGGTGTGAATCTGAACTGATATTACATTAAGTAGGGTAGGAGTGGCATCATGCTAGGTAACTCCCAAAGATAAAACTAATTACATTGCAATTTATATGGGACAAATTGTGGTTCACTTAGTCCAGGCAGCGTCATGATATAAGGGAATTGCATGGAGCCCTTTGTGCCAGCTACCTGCTTCATGGATAGCACTGCATAAGAAGATGCAGGCTCCGCAGACATGCTACTTTGCCCTGGTGCAGGTGGGTGTGAGGGGATGGGGCATGGCCTTGCCCCTTCTCTCCCCCCAATCACATAGCAACCATGCAGCAGTGTAGACCCAGTGCCGTTCACTCTTCCTTTGGATGAGTGGTGGAGTTGGGAAGGAGATTGTGACTCTCCCTGCCAGGCTGACACTTTGTTTAGGTCAGATTGTTGTTTCACAATCTAGTCTTATGTTAATTCATTGCATTTGTAAATTGTTTTTAAAATGACCGTTGCCATGATAGCCAAGAATGCCAATAAACATCGACCTCGAGGCCAGCATTCCATCCTAGAGCTGTATAATGGATTTTTTGCTAAGAGTAGAAAATTAGGGGTTCTCTATTCTGCAGAAGACTTGGGAAGAGAATGATCATCTTGTTGCCCTGCCAATTTTTCTCCTTGTTTGTCATAAAGTTAATTCTCTGAATTCAGCTGATTCATTCTACAGTATGAGAACAATTGGGTTGAGGGATGCTTTGTCATTGGGAATATCATTTTTCAAATTAGATTTAAATCCAAGATTCTGACTGCATGGAAGCATTAAAGGCCTGATTCTACAAGGTACTAAGCACTTTTGATTCCTCTGAGGGCCTGAGTCTTATGCTATGCCTTCACTTCCAAAAAATGCTGGTGTTTTTTAATGCAAGATAAGCAATGTGTGTTAGCTATCTGGCTGTAAATTTCTAGCTGAGACAAGGTACAGGTAGTTTTTACCATGATGCACTTCAGCAAGGTCCAGTGTGTGGGGGATATAATGTTCACCTCGCCTAGATATATTACGATAAAAATTACCTGTGCCTTGTCTTCAGTAGGATTCTACAGCAAAACCGCTAACTCACATTGGTATCTTGCTGTCTTTTCTTTTAAAAAAAAAATCTTTATTGGCAGTGAAGACATAGCCTGAGAAATGCTGAGCGACTGTCATTCCCATACTTCATTAGGTGGCAGGTTCCCAGTACCTCCTACAATATTAAATTCTAAAGGTACTATGACACTTGGCTATGATTTTAGAAAGGATTTTCTATTCTGTATGGTCATATACTTCTATTCTTATAATCAATAACACTGTAAGACACAATGGATGTCATTTCATTAAAGTGAACAGCTGTAACTAGCTCAGTAACAAGTGTTTCAATTACTTAAATAATTTAGAAGACTATCTGAGAGTTGACTATTCTGTTTGCATGTTAAAAATTTGATGGCTTATTCCTCTGCAATGTCACTTCAAATTAATTACATTAGACAAGAATATTATCTGAAGGTGTCAGTTACTGGAATCAGCAGTGAAAAGGTTAATGTTAGCATTTAAATAGCAATGATGATGATTGTACTTGTTTTAATAACTTATTGAGATGAATGGAGTAGAGCTGGGTGGGAAATATGTCTCCCCATCCTTGAGAATTTTTGAGATGTCAACAAATTTTCCTGTCCCCAATCAGGATGAAAAGTCAAAATTTCAAAAAATGCCAAGTGCGGGTGGGGGGTGGGGGAGAAATTGGGTCAGTCCAAAATATTTTGTTTCAATAAATTGGTAATGTTTCATCTAGATTTTGACCTTTTTATATTTTACTTTTTTATTCTCCATCAATTTTATTTCTAAATGAAAAGTTATTTTGAATTAAAAAAAACAAACTTAAACTTTTCATTTTGAAAATGTCAAAACAGGATGTTTTGAAAATGTCACTAAAACCATTGTCTCAATTCTTTCAAAACAGGAAATATATCTAAGCCAACCCGTTCCCACCAACAGTGTTGGTATCAGTGACTTGGCATTTTCTGACCACCCCACTCAGAAACTAAAAAATTGCCAACCAGCTCTAGTGTGGAGGAACGTCACACTTTTCTCAGAATTAGTGTATCACTCAGTGAATGATGTTTTATTTCTAACCAAAAGGCCAGTCAGGATCTCAAAGTGGTTTACAAATATCAGTGAATTAAGCTTTGCTACATTCCTGGGATACAGGGAGCTCTCACTCTCCTCATTTTACAGATGAGGAAACGGAGGCTTAGATAGGGTAAGACATTCTCAATGCCAAACAATAAATGCATGGCAGAGCCAGGTATCCTCTCTCCAAGTCATTTTTCAGTTTGGTCCAGTTCAGAGCAAACAGGTCTTCCACAGAGCTACACTTGGGGTGCAGCTGTCTAATTCTCAATTACTGCCTGATAGGCATCTTCTTGTATGTTTCCAAGCTTCTGATTTTGGTGTAAACTGAAAATTTGATCATGATTAAATCCCCAGAACTAAAGAAACAACTGACATAGAAGATATTAAATAATTGCACAAATAGCACAAGGGATTTTTTTTCTTCAGTCTATGAAAAAAATGAGGAAGCTGTAAAGGAATCCTAGGATGGGCTACACTAGCAGGAAATTTAACTGTGGGCATACAGACAGATGTTTCACAGTTGTGATAGATGCAGCTTTGTGGACCACCAGGTAGCACTCCACAGGGGCCTCAATTTGAGAACCACTGCAGTGAGTAAAGAATATGAGGGACTGTCAGCCAACCTCGTGCAACGTTTCTTACATTGTCTTTATTGAATTTTCTGATCTACTTTAACAAGCATAAAAAAGTGAAAGTGTCCTTAGGAGACCAAATCAAGTATACACTGCTACCTGAATAGCATGCCATTTCTTACACACTTGAATGTCATTAAGTTGGGAACTTCTTCGGTGATAGAGATGACAGATCAGGTCCATTTCTGACTTAGGACCATTTGGGTGAACCTTAACAAAACTAAGAATAATAAATGAATTCTAGGACTCAGAGTCAATGCTAGGGATTCATGATACATTTTTGCAGTAATCTTATCTACGTCAGGTTTCCTGCACCCCAAATGCTTTTGTCAGACTTTCTTGTGTTACTTATTTGATCTACTACTTAGTACAATACCAACCACTCTAGTACTATTACCCTTAAAACAATGTATTTAGTTTTGCCTTTGATATAACCTCAGTATTTGCTTTCGTTCGGTATTTACAATATTCCCTAGATATTCGAGTACTGCGGATACTAAGATTAATTATCTAAGGCAAAATTGTAAAGCACCTACTTAGAGGCCTTAAAGTACCCAAATCATATATATCCAGTAGAAATAAGCCATCATGCAGTAAAAGAAGAGCAAGTATATGCCTGGACTCGCTACTAGCCCTACTGTAGACATGCAATATCACTATCACAGTAGTGAATATATCCAACATTCATTTACTTCATTGATTACTTTACACAATCTACAGATCATTACTGGCGTATATGTAACCCACACACCCTCTGGGTGGGGTGTTGTGTCCCATCTAGGGAGTGAGTGAGAGACTGAGACTGGTCTACAGCTTTAGCTAACAGTTGGCTTTTAGCTCATGCTATAGAGCTCCAGAGGTCCCAGGTTCAATCCCACCCACTGACAATTGGGGTTTGTCAATGTTAGATATACTCACTGTGGTTCTTCCTCCTACACAGGAGCAGTCTCCTGACATATGAGAAGGCAATCAATGCTAATTTTCCTTCTTCATCTGACACCCTTGAAAAGCAACAGTTTTAATTAGTAACTGTATTAATTGTGGTAACCCAGCATTTTAAGACCATGTCTGTGAATATTCTTCAGTAGTTTTAGAGTTTCATGTCTTCTCCATTTTGGTGGAGAAAATGGAGGTGTGTAATACAGCCAAAAATAGTTGTATTTTTCCAAAAGTTTAAGTAGTTTCCTATTGTTTCTGTGGTGCTTCCTAACTGTGCAGTGTATTGAGGAGAAAAGCATGAAAAATAGATGTAGCGTACATAAGTGTCTGTATAGAATCACAGAATCATAGAATATCAGGGTTGGAAGGGACCTGCTCAAAGCAGGACCAATCCCCAACTAAATCATTCCCTTTCTGCATAGTTGCTTGCATCCCTCTCTGCAAATATTCTGAACTGTCAGACATTAGGGTGGATCAAGCAAGTGAGGTGAAGGGTAAGGAAACCAGGAAGAGATGTTTTGTTCCATCTCCTGTGTAGAGGTGGCCACATGCCACATACACAAATTGGAGAGTAATCAATTCAAACTAGTATTAATTATCTAGTACTATTCAAACTAGTATTAATTATCCCGGTGCATCCTTTGAGCCCCATCAGAGGCATGTAAAGTGCAGCTGCAGATTGCCAAACAGTGTCAGCACAATGGTAAGCCGTTGCTGAGGGTAGATTTAAAACTTCTGCAAAGCCAAGTGTTGGAGCCAAGGATCCCCAGGCATGTCTGACATTTATGGGCATTCCCCTGTGCGTAATGTTGCCACCATTCGTTCTTCATAGAGAAGGTGATGTTGGACTCCTCCAGTCCAGTGCACCACTGGGATACGTGCTCCCTTCCTGTGCTGATTTTATATTCATTGGAGATCTAATACCAAGTCTATTGAAGCAAATGGGAAAATTCACTTTGACATCACTGGGTGCTGGATTGGACTTTAGGAAATATATGTGCATATGCTTTTTTTTTTTTTAAGGAAAAAAGAAAAATGATGAATATGAAACCAATTTATTTAGTGAGCCAAATAGCACACACATTTCTGTTGGCAATGTGAAAGCATTCGTGCAGGTGAAGGCAAATTTGCACCAGATAGTGTGTAGTAAGTATGTGTCCTTCGTGGAAGGATATAATTCAGCCCTTGAGTCTCTCAGATGCGTAGTCAACCTACCATGTGTGCCAATAAGAGCTTTTACTCATCTCTTTGTTAAATCAGAAATCTAAATGCTAAATCTATCACTGAAGGACACAGTGTGGATTTGTAACACTCTGCAGAGGACTTCAGGTTCGGAAATCAATGATGGGATTACACTTCTTCATAAATGCAGGGTTTTTTCATCTCTGACAAATATTATATTGATCTTCTTCTTACTTAACTTTGAGAGAATACAAATTACTTCCACAACATGTGAGTGAGGATTGCAACATTCCATGGCACAATCAAAGTATCAGCTTGCTTTATAGCTTGAATTTCATTAACAAGCATACCCCATAAGCATCATTGCAAAACATTGCAATAGTTGTAGTGGTGATTTTTTTAGATCAGCATTGGGATTTGTCATAGTTGAGCTAAAACTATAAATGGAAGCTGTTTTTATCCATCATACACTGTCCGTTGGTCACACTTTGATTGCCTGAGTTAGTTTTTGATCTGAGGAGTGTTTAATTTTCTAACATTAAACCAATTCTAGTTGTTATCAGGTGTGGCAATGAAAGGAAGAGGAAAATCATTTTAGATGGGAGAGTCAAAAAGATCCATAGGTGACTAAAAGAGAGAAGTTATGTTCTGTTACACCTATGAAGCTTTATTGGCTTCACTGTTGGTTTCACAGTTGTAAATTAGAACATTTTTTTCCACAAGCTGAAAACGTAAATAAATGGGTTGATCTCTGACTGTATTTTTGCGGAAGCATAGAAATCCCACCCACAGCCAGACCCACAAACATAGCTCCGTAAAAATTGAAGACTAAGGCCTAATCTTGCAAAGACTTTTCATGTGTTTAATCATATGTGTAGTTAAGAGGATCATGTAAATAAAACTAAGCACATGTGTAAGTTTCCATAGGACTGAGGCTAACGTCTCTTATAAATGCTACTGCCATGGATATGTGCGGAGAGACATGAAAATCTGCTTTAAAACTAAAAACGTTGGTCTTTAGTAAGCATTCCATTTATTATTAATAATTATCAAATTCATTTGATTTAATTCATTTAACTGTTATTTATCAACATGTTTGCTGCTGTATGATCAAGTAATACATTTAAATACAATTGCTAATTATTCCCATGTTTGTGCATATGCAATATCAGATCTTGTTCACAATTATTTTCAATTTATTGATCTGCATTGAGAAAGCAATCAGATCCAGTGGATACAGCAGAGCCAACATTTCATCTACTGAATCTCTTTTGATTGTTAGCATCTTGGAACCACACATCTATTGGCCTTTAAAGTCTTGGGCCATATTCAACATTTAATGGTGACCTTTTAAAGAGTTTTATAAGAGCATAGCCATGCTTGTTCTCATTAATGGAAGCTCTATACCTTTAAACTGTGCAACGCTATGAAAAGGTGGAAGTTAGCGTTAACAAATAAATCTGATAAATACCTTGCCTTCCTCTAGACAATTCAAGGGTATTTGCTTGGGTTGTTTCAGGAAGCTTACAGAAATCCAATACAACCGGCAGGATCCATGTAGATTATTTGCAATCATCTATTGAAAGACACAAATTGGCATTTTCTAAATGACCATATTACTTCCTATAGTGAAGGATGTAAGGACGTTAATGAAATCGTCTTTGTATTTGCACAATCTAATCTGAACTTTTGGTCGTATAGTTTTCTAATCAATTTTGGTGTGCAGTGTGTGGAACAAAAACTCTGATTATGTTTCACAGTATGATAAGCAAAAACTCCTTTTGGCTGAAGCTAAATGCAGTTGTTTTTTATCATTGTCATTATTTACAAACAGATTCAAAACTGTGGTGTTGGAGTTTTATGTGTTCGTTGCCAACAAACAAGCTGCTATATGAAAACAGCCCCAAGACATGAAGAAAAAGTTGAATTGAATTTTCTATAGTAAATGTATTCATTTCTTCTCAGGAAACAAAAACAGCTAATGATACTGCAGCATTCAATCTAGCTATGTAATTCTGAAAACTGAAATGATGCTACCATCTGAAAGATCCATGTCTCTGGACATGCTTTTACCACCTCAAAACGAAGGGGAAACATGAAACAAAAACCAAACACACACCAGAGCACTAACTCATAAGTGTGGGACAGACCATTCAAGACCCTAAAGTGGGTCTTAGTCATAGTTTCTCCACTGCACAGTTTCTTGATAGAAGGAAGGAACATCTTTGTGGGGAAGCAGAAGGTTAGGAACCACATGAGTTTCCTCAGGAATTCAAGGGAAGAGAGCAGGATAGTCGTGCCCAGTTCTCCAAAGCCTATATTAAAAGGGAAGTGTTCTTGGAAGAGAGCTGCTGCTCTATGGAGAAAATTGCTCTCCACTCTCTGGTAGAGACTTCTGGATGCTACAGTGATGAGAGCCATGTAAGAACTGGAATATAATACAATAGATGTAGGTATCCTAGTCTACTGGTTTTATGTTGAGAACTTACTTTTGAATAAGCATGTCAAGGACCTTAAGGATACTCAAAATATTTTTAGAATTCAAAAAACAAACAAAAAATTCCACACACATTATTAGACCTGCCAAATCAGAAACTAATTTTGTGTATAGTTCAGATTTTTAAGCCAGGTCATTATCCATTTACTTCCATTCCCTAATATTATATAAAATGTTTCATGGACAGTCATGGAAGTTTCACTGTGATTTGAAGTTTCATCATTTTTGGTTGGGATTGGGGTGTATTCATAGAGTAGGGACAAATAAAACTAGAATCAATGTAAAAATTTCAACGGTTATTTCAAAAACAGCCAATGACTTATCTTCTATCCAGGTTGCCATTACCTACTGGCTTTTCCCACAATTGTTTCACAATGTGCAGCCTGTTTCATTTTTCTCCAGTATTAAATCTGAAATCATTGCTGCTCATAGTAACAATTTCCACTTTATATTGTTTGTTGTGTGATTCATGCTGATATAATTACAGAGGAGGGGGAAGGCCCTCTAATGATTTAAAGTAATACCTTCCTTCAGCTGTACTGCAGGAAATCACAGCATGAAGACAATAGGGTCAAATGAATGTATTCCCATTATTTCTGTGGGGAACTCTCAGGCATTGCATTACAAAATAATACTGTTCTTCTGAAACCTGGACATCTTGTTATCTCCTAATAAATCAGAACTTATTTATCTACTAAAAAGATTAAAATATCCTATATGAATGCTGGTCAAAGAAACACCAATTTGTGCTAACTTCAGATTTGACCTCTCTGCAATAATTAAGAAATGTAATTATGAGGTCTGTTTCCCTGGATATGTTTACAACAGGCTTGGCAATTCCCAATATGCAAGCAGCTCTAAATCTATGACCATTGAAAGTGTGTTGATTAGCATACCTTGTTAAACCCTTTCCTAGGATATTCAATGTCCAAAAGTTCCTATAATGTTTCCTTCCTCGTAGTGAAAGGTGATCTACAAAGAATTTCTGCTCCTAACAATGTGTGTGTGCCTGTGTCTGTGTGTGTGTGTGTGTGTGTGTGTACAAGTCTCACATACTCCAGTCTTAATTTCTTCAGAACCTTCTTTTACAGGGGGGTAGTAATATCACTAAGAAATGCTCATAGTTTATTTACAATCTGAGCTCCTACTATCCTCATAATTCCCTCAACTCCTCTCTTCATTGCTCTGAAGCTTGGTGGGTTGGAGAAGAAATAAGCAAAGTAGAAAAGAAAGAAACCCAGCAGTTCCCCCCATTTGAGCCTCCTGCCTTCTTCACCTGCTATGCTATGTGGAAAGGAAGCACATCAGCCCAAGAGAATGAGTTTGAGCTATGGTCTAAATCCCTAATGTGTGGCCCTCACCCGCTCTCCCTACTCCTTAATGGTCCTTGTACCTTGTTGGCCCAACTCTTCTGCTGTTGTGAATTGTAAGGAAGGGGTTGAGAAGCTCCTCCAACTCCAAGACAGGAAGATGCTGCTGTCTGCATCCAGGTAGTCACACACACAAATACTGACGTACTGATACCCACTCCACTCTTGTTTTCCCAGAACGTCTGGTCCCCTACATTGATAATTTCTAAGTGCAGTGCACTTGTAGTGATTGATGCATTGTTCCCCTCTCCCCCGAGTGTGCTCCTGTAATTGGAGATATGAACATGTCTCTAATCCCTGATTTGCCACCTCCTGACAATTTCTAGTATTATCCTCTACCAGGGAGGTTGATTGTCCCTCTAGACTCTTGTAACTCTCTACATGCATGTATACACAGTGCATGCAGTGTATCATCCACAGCCAACCACTTCAGCACTAGCCCAAATAACATAGACATAAGATACCATCTCCCCTACCAGATCAACAAGTACAACCCCACTTAGACCTGCACCCCAACTGTGGCTTAATTTAAATTATACTGATTTCAACTGAGGTAAAGATGTTAACTAATGAGATTGGGAAGTGTCAGTGTTGATGATGGATTCCTGGGAAGTTGCTGTTCCAGTGATAATTTGTTTTGAAGCATTTTCTGCTGATGCTGCTTATGTTCTCTCATATTTGTTTCTTTTTCAGCCAATTCAGTATTCTTCCACTTCCCCATCCACTCAGCACTACTGTATAAGAACATAAGAATGGCCCTACTGGCTCAGATCAGTAGTCCGTCTAGCCCAGTATCCTGTCTTCCAGCAGTGGCTGGTGCCAGATGCTTCAGAGGGAATGAACAGAACAGGGCAATTACTGAATGATCCACGCCCTGTTGTCCAGTTCTAGCTCCTGGCAATTGGAGATTTAGGGGCACTCGGAGCGGGGGATTGCATAGGTCACCTTTACAGGATTTACCACCATGCCTAGGGTACCTGTAGCCTAGGGAACCCCTGATTGCAAGGTTCCATTCTTCAAAAAGGTCTGAATCTTCTATGTCATTTGAAAGTTGGGAGTTTTACAATATGGGTTGGTGTGAGTATGCTGTCATGAGGAGTTGAGGCTGTCTGATTCCTGAGGTAAGATTCAACATACATAACACACCTATTTGCCTGTGTAGCTTCTTGGCCTTACTCTTTGAACAAAGGTGTAGTGTTTTTGTGGTGGAGCACGTGGTATGACTTTGTGAAGTGGAGAACAGTATATTTGCTATGAGGAGATGGCCCAGGAAAAGTGGGTTAGTGGAAAGCCAGGAGTCCCAACCCTGGCCCTCAACCTGAGACTATATTTCCAGTATGGCCTTCACTCCTTAACTGCCATCATTAAGCATGGATGTAGAATTTTGCTCCAATATTCACCCATCAAGTTACCAGATAGAAATTGTTGTGTGTAAAAGTTGGGAAATTGATTCACAAATCCACTCAATTTTGGCTTAATAAATTTTTTGCCTTTATTTATAAATTTCAGACTGAATTGTCACTTATGGCATCTGGACATATATTTATGCCAGACAAATAATAATAGGCAAGACAGAAATTGATAAGTGGGCCTGAGATACCACATTCTGGGGCACTGGGAAATTCTTCCACCATCCATGATTGTCTTGGCTTTCTCTGATCCCTTGGTCTGGTCCTTCAGTCCTGTTCTTCTGTTTCTGGTTTGGTGTATTTCTAGTTTTGGCCCATGTTCACTTTCGTCTTGTATGCATTGCTACATTACAGATTATTTAATCTTTATCCCATTGGCTTTTAGCATATCAACCTTCGGATTTTTGGTAACCTGTACATTACACATGCACACGCTTCAGTTACCCAACTTCTGTATTTTTCCTTCTGTTTTTGCAATTTATGGAACATGTTGTTTTTGTGTCACCCTGCCTTGGGTTTTCCCAGAAAAAGTGGTTTTTGTTTTTGTTTTTACTCATTACATGTTTGTGTTTCTTTCACTTACGTCTTCCAACACAACATTACCATTATTCTGTCAGCAATAATATTTTAAGTAGATTAGCAATTCTATGTAAAGGAATTGGCAAAACCACACTTCAGCCAGCAAAGACTTACGCTAAGTGATACCTCATTTTCACTCATTCACGATACATAATTACAAATAATTAAAAATATAGCTTCAAAGCTCTTAATTTTACTATTTAGTGGTCCTTCATTGTATATTTCCAGGTTATAAATTGGGATATGTTATTCTGTGCTACACCCCATTAAAAACGTGTGGGGGAGATATGGAAAACATTCCGGTTCTTTAATATCAGCATTACATATCTTCTTTAAACATGTTTTTTGCATTCAAAGACTAATTTTATTTGTGAATCATTACAAAGAAACTTCATTACACTTTTTCTTATGAATGCTTTTTGAGAGGTGTCTCAATTTTAGGGCTTTGATATTTAGTTGCTTTGGATGGCACTTCAACAAGATAATTTTGTGTGAAATTGCTTATACACAATGCAATTTTAAAATCCAGTAACTTTGCTTTCAAGCTAGTTTAATAAACATTTAAAGTAAACTGATTGTTCTAGAGCCAGTGTTTCAATATGGAAAAATGAGGGATTACAGGATTCTATATGCATGGAACTTGCTATATTCATGATATGCTCAAAGCCACCTTCTCACCTCTATGTATTTTTGTCATAATGTTAGAGCCTGATTTGCTGAGCAATCTCAGCTCATCTTACTGGGAAAGGGGATGTTTACTTGACAGTAATGCAGATGAGTAAATGCATCAAGGCTCAAAACGCAGAATGGTGACCTAAAAGTTTTGCTGGCCCTATCTCATTCATCATAAGGATGCTGGGAGGTGTGAAAGGCTGCCCAGTTCTCAAGGGGTCTTCTTTTAAAAGAATATACTATACACCTCTACCCCGATACAATGCTGTCCTCGGGAGCCAAAAAATCTTACCGCGTTATAGGTAAAACGGCGTTATATCGAACTTGCTTTGATCCGCCGGAGTGCGCAGCCCTCCCCCTCCCCCCCGGACCACTGCTTTACCGTGTTATATCAGAATTCGTGTTATATCGGGTCGCGTTATATCGGAGTAGAGGTGTACCAATCGTGGGGCAGGTTTAAGTCAAATTTTATTATTTCTTTTGGTTCAAGAAATTAATCAGGCTCAGTAAAGATATAGGCAAAATACATATTTTCTCTTTTGTTTCATCTTTGTATTTTATTTCACTTTTGTGGGTTTTCCCCCCGTAAGTTTCATCATATTGTCCAAATGCCATAATCTTCTACAGAGATTGCAGAAAGCAAAGAGATGCAGAAATAAGAGAATCATTTGATAAAGTTGTACAATAACTTTAAAATGAAAAGACATTCACTCTCATAAATGATTAACAAAATTTATGGCTAGGAATTCATACTCCAAATATTGTAGCCTGCTACTGAACACCACAGCTATGGATATATTGTATTAACATCTTTTTTTAATATTTTCATTATGTTGAAGCTTGTAGTAAATTATCGGATATTCAGAGAGTGCATAAATGAGTTTTACAGAAACCAAAACAACTTTTCCTTATAACCAATAAGTTGCAGTAGAGTCATTGTTGGGGACAGGACTTTGTGCTTTTCAGTAATAACCTAATGCATCCATTCTTAGTATTAATTACTTTGTAACAATGTCCTGGTTTGTCTTTTCAGATCCTCTCCGATTATCGACCCAACTGACTGGATTTCAGTTGGCATATAGAAACGGGGAGAGAGATTCAATTGTTTTGTACACCTCTTAAACGTGCTGCTTCACTTTGGTTGTTAAGGGCTCTTGTGGCACTAGTGGCACGGAGGTTTTGTTTCAGTTAATGAGATGGCCTACCCATTCATTTAGTAAAAGAAAAATCCCATCAATGCAGGAGGTGTTTTGTCGAGATTAGCTTTATGAGTCAGAGTTGATCATTGTGGAGAATTTGCCTTTCACTTTATGCCTTAAAATGTCAAAAGAGGCTCATAGTAGGATGGAAATCTGTATCTGAAAATAAGCACATTCAGTATCATTTGCATGAACGGGACAATACGAGTATTGTCAACAGGCTCAAACCAATATGAGGACTGAATCAAACCATCTCACAAAGAGGCAAAATTCCTTTGGCAGTGCACTGAGGCAGTTTATGAACTAACTGAACTGAGACACTAATGTGGAGTGTTGTCTAAAAAGTAATGGGATATAACCCTTTAGACCAACATCTCAGTTAAACACTATCTTCATTTGGAGTCATGTTACTTTTTCCCCATCTACATTAACAGTTTTTTTTTTTTTTTAAGTATTAGCACATTGGTCATGAAACTGGAAGATCTCTCTCGCCACCCTCCTCCTCCCCAACACAGACAGGGGAGAATAGGATTACCTGCATTGCATTGCTTTTTACACTTGGAGATCTGCATTAAGACAATGGCTATAATCAAATCTCTTGCTTCAGGGCTTCAACTGGCCACCTCAGGGTCAGGAAGGAATTTTGTTCCTCAGTGCACAAGTGTCCAGATATATATTGGTGAGTTTGGTTCTTGTTTTTGTTTTGTGTTAGTGTGTTTTTCTTTGCTTCCTCTGAAGCAGAGATTGGCCACAGCTGGAGACAAGACACTGGACGTGGTTGATCAGTGGTCTGAGATAGTGCAGAGAATCCTGCTTTGGCTGCCTGGCATGCTCAGGGACAAACTGATCACTAGATTTGGGGTCAGGAAGGAATTTTCCTCCAGATCAGAATGGCAGGGACCTTAGTGGTTTTCAGGGCTGCCTGGGGGGGGGAGGGGCAAGTGGGGCAATTTGCCCCAGGCCCCGGGCCCTACAGGGGCCCCCACGAGAATATAGTATTCTATAGTATTGCAACTTTTTATGAAAGGAACCCCTGAAATTGCTTTGCCCCAGGCCCCCTGAATCCTCTGGGCAGCCCTGGTGGTTTTTCACCTTCATGTGCAGTGTGGGGAATTGTCACAGGCTGGCTGGCCTCAGCTTTGCCCGTGACCTAGCAGATATCTCTCAGGCTTGCTGATGACCTAGCAACTTATTGATAAATAGTGAGCTCAGCTGAATGTGATAGTGGCTTAATTAATAACGTACCCCAGCTGTGGGGAATCAGAAAGAGAGGAATACTTAGAGGTATGAAATCAGCTTGAAGCACACAACAGTTGGGTTCCCTCTCTGGGAAAGACCTGGGGAAGTCAAGCTGGAAGAGACCCCAGGAAACAGGTTAGACTCCTGTGGGGAAAGTCCTGAGACTGGATTTGTAAAGGGCAGGGAGATCCCTGAGGTAAACTGCCAGAAGTTTTGGGGAATGGGGGACAGTGGGGAAATCCTTCTGGGAGAAGAAGCAGCATGGGAGGAACTCCTGCAAAAGCAGGAGACCTTAGAGTAACCCAAGGGGGCCAGAAGAATCATTAGTTGGAGACATATTTGTATTTACAGTTCGACTTCTGGTATCCTGGAAGGGGACTGATTTTTTTATTTTTATTTTTTTTATTTTTTTAATGTGGCCAGAGGACTGGACCACATAACACCTAGACAGACAATCAGGAGAATGCACTGGCTGGGAAAGGGCTCAGGAAGAGGCCACCAGAGATGAGGACCCCTTGCAATGCCACCTCCAGTCACAAGGGAGCACTATGGTGGTAAGACAAACCTTAGAAGCATGGTGACATATCTCACCTAATCAATTCCCTGCCATTGTTGGGGCCTCTGCCATTGGTGGCACCTCATACTCCCCTGGTTTTTTTTTGCATTTGGTATACAACAATTTAGTCTATTGAGGACTGAAATGTTTTAGTTTAACTAAAGTCATTGGGCTCAATATAGGGATATTTGTCTGAAATTTAATGGCCTGTAATATGGAAGTCAGACTAGATTATCTGATGGCTTCTTCTGGCCTTAAACTCTATGAAACTGTTGGCATTTTTAACCTTGTGATTTAAAAGTATTTTAAAAAAGAAATGTGATTATAGCCTCAATAAATAAGTAATGAGTATAAGACCTCTCTTCTTAGGTATGTCTAAGGCACCTATTGCTGTTGTATATAAGCACTGACTATAAAATAGATGGGGGTTACTTATGTGAGCAAATGCTTACCAACTTGAGTGTGACTCTGAAATCGGCTCCATCAACTTTGGGGCAGGGAGGGGCCACGTATTCTGTTTAATCAAACTCCAATACCATTCACATTGTGGCACTGCAAGGATATTAATTAACAGTAATGCTATTTTGACAATGTAGGTATTTGTCTTTTCAAATACCTACAGAGCATGTTGAAAATCAGCTGAATGATGAAGACAGATGTTACTGGATTATTTCTTTTGAGCATTGCAATTTAACGGTTAGGAATGTAACTTTCTTTTATCTCCAGTCTAATGCTGCTAGTGGTTAATTGTGTCTCCTACACACTTTTTGTGCTATAGTCCCTTCCTCTCCTACTGACCCTGTTTATCCGCAGCTCTCTTCTCCCACTGCTTTTCTGTAGCTTCTGTTTTATCTCTTATTAATTCTTTGCTGCTTTCACCTTTTCCTGTGCTGTCCCAGTCATGTAATCTTTGTCATTCTTTCATTGCCACTAGCACATTTCCAGTATTAACTGTGTTTTTACTTCAGTCTTGTGTGTTTACTTGAGTCACTAAAGTGGCTAGAATCTGGCGTTTTTTTAACCATTTACAAACAAAATGGATTGTTTAGCATTTTTCTAGAGAAAATATTATTTTACACACTTTTTTATATATTAACATTTTAAGTTTAACATTTCCTAATGACTTTGATTTTGATTTTGGCAAATTGCTAGCCATGCACAATTTTCTGCACTGATTTATAGGTGAATTATTCAAAATCAAAATGCAGCATTGTTATCATATGGTGATAACGCGCTCTCTCCATTCCACTAGTATATTTGGAAGATGCTAAACAGAAGCTACTCAAGTTAGACTTTTTAAAATCAGCAGGTCCATATAACTTGCATCCAAGAGTTTTTGAAGAGCTGGCTGAGGAACTCACTGGAACATTAGTATTGATTTCCAATAAGTCTTGGAACACTGAGGGGTAGCTCCAGAAGACTGGAAGAAAACTAATATTGTGTCAGTGTTTAAAAGGGCAAACAGGATTGTGATGGGTTGGACCCCCCCTTCTGGGATGCCCTGATGTACTGGGGTTTCACTGAGCCCCTCCTGCTCCACCAGCCTGGATTCCCTCTCCCTGTTTTGCTGAATTAGGCTCTCCAGCCTCTTGCAGCAGCACACACACACACACACACACACACACACGTAGGGCCACACCCAGATGCAGACACAGACTGAAGTCAGCTCTGTCTGAGAGGATTCACCCAGTACTCACATGTACACCTCTTTGGGGGAATAAACCCAAAATAATACTGTCTTGTGCTGTATAGAAAGATCATAAGAATTCGCCCTCTCCCTCAATGTGAAGAGAGAGATGCACAACTTCTTGCCCCTCCAGTTAGAAATGTCACAAACTGCATTTAAACTGATAAGAACAGGTACTACGCTTGATCTTCTAAACAAAACAAATGTATTAACTACGAAAGGCAGATTTTAAGTAATTATAAGGGATAGCGAACAGAAAAAAAAAATCAGCTTACTGAGCAAATAAAACAAAACAGGCTTACGAAGCTTAAGATCTTAGACACTGGTTTCAAGAAGTAATTTCTCACCCTAAATGTTGTTTTAGGCAAGTTGCAGAGTTTCTGTAGCTTAGAGTTCCAGTTATTTCTTCTTACAGACTGGACCCCTGTCTCAGTCTGGACTCACCCCTGCCTTTCCCCTCAGGTTAGTTCCTTTGTCCCTTCAGGTACTTTCAGCTTTCTTCTTGGGTAGGCAATGGAGGAGAATCCAGATTAACCCCCTCCCCAGCCTTAAAAAGGGGTTACCTGAGGTGGGAAACCTTTGTTTGATCCCCATCCCCCTACAGAGGAAAAGTACCAGCAGTGTCCAAGGTGGTATTTTGCATCAGGTGACATTATCATCTGATCTTGTAGTGTCACAGCTATTTCCCAGGACATCGCTCAGGAAGGAGAGAGATGAGTATCCTCAGTCTTATTGTTTCTTCCTAATGGCCCATCAAGGCTGTGATGGCTGGTTGTCTGGTTTGTGTCTCCCAGATACACATACGCATGCACACACACACACAGTTGTAATTGTTACATAGTCAATATTTCTATCTTTAGATACAGAAATGATACATGCATACAAATTGGATAATCACATTCAGTAAATTATAACATTTCTAATGATGCCTTACATGAGCCATCTTGCATAAAATATATCTTAGTTATGCCATATGCATATCATAACCATATTTCTATGAAGAATATGGGGTTTAATGTCACAAGGATTACCCAGTAATTATGCGTCTGTGTGCCTGATATCATCCTGTTACAGGACTAGATTAATAATAAACTAAAAGTCGGTACTGTAATTAATGAAAATCAACATGGGTTTATGGAAAATAGATCCCATCAAGCTAACTTGATCTCTTTTTTGATGAGATTACAAGTTTGGTTGATAAAGAGTAATATTGTTGACATAATAGACCTATGTAAGGTGTTTGATTTGGTGCTGCATGACATTTTGATTAAAAAAATAGAATATAGAATTAACATGGCACACATTAAATGGAGTATAAACTGGCTAACTGAAAGGTCTCAAAATGTAACAGGGGAATCATTATTGAGAGGTTCTATTCTGATGGGGTCCTGCAGGTTTTGGTCCTTGGCTTCATGCCATTTAACATCTTTATCAATGAACTGGAACAAAATATAAAACCATCACAGATAAAGCTTGAAGTTGACACACAAATTGGAGAAGTGGTAAAATAATGAATAGGACAGTCCCCTGATTCAGAGCAATCTAGCTTGCTTGGTAAACTGGGTTCAAGCAAACAAAATGTGTTTTTAATGTGCCTAAATGTAAGTGTATACATCTAAACACAAAGAATGTAGGCTATATTTACAGGATGGTGGACTCTATCCTGGGAAGCAGTGACCCTGGGGAAAAAAAAATTGGGGGGGGGGAGTGGATAATCAGCTGAATGTGAGGTCACTGTGTGATGCTGTGGTGAAAAGTTCTAATGTGATCCTGGGATCCATCAACTTAAGCAGGAGTAGAGAGGTTATTTTCCCTCTGTATTTGGCACTGTTGTGACTTCTGCTGGAATACTGTGTCCAGTTCTAGTGCCCACAATCCAAGAAGGATGTTGGTCAGTTGGAGAGGGTTCAAAGAAAAGCCATGAGCATAGGCGCCGACTCCGTGGGTGCTCCGGGGCTAGAGCACCCATGGGGAAAAATTAGTGGGTGCTCTGCACCCACAGGCAGCCAAGCTCCCCTAGCCCCCCGCCCCACCATCTCCTCCCCCCTGAGCACACCGCGTTCCCGCTCCTCAGCCTACCTCCCAGTGCTTCCCACCTGGCTGCTGCCAAACAGGAACATGGTGTGCTCAGGGAAGGAGGCAGGGCTGGGGCGGGGATTTGCGGAAGGAGTTGGAATGGGGCAGGGAGAGGGCGGAGTTGGGGTGGGGACTCTGTTTTTTGCTGCCCCAAGCATGGCAGTCAGGCGGCTTTCGGTGGCACACCTGCGGGCGGTCCGCTGGTCAAGCCGATTCGGCGGCATGCCTGCGCTGCCGCGTCTTCGGCGTCCCTGCCGCCGAATTGCCGCCAAAACCGCAGGACCGGCGGACCTCCCGCAGGCACGCTGCCAAAGGCTGCCTAACTGCCGCCCTTACAGTGACCGACAGGCCGCCCCCCGCGGTTTGCCGCCCCAGGCACGCGCTTGCTGCGCTGGTGCCTGGAGCCACCGCTGGTGGGGACTTTGGGGAAGGGGTTGCAATGGGGGCGGGGCAGGAGTGGGAAGATGTGGGGTAGGGGTGGGGCCTCATGGAAGGGGTGGAGTGGGAGCGGGCCAGAGGCAGATGGGGGGTGGAGCACCCACGGGAAAGTGCGGAAGTCTGCTCCTATGGCCATGAGAATGATTAAAGGATTAGAAAACATGCCTTATAGTTATAGACTCAAGGAACTCAATCTATTTTGCTTAACAAGAGAAGGATAAGGAGTGACTCTATAAGTATCTACCTGGGGAACAAATATTTAATTATGGGTTCTTCAATCTATCACAGAAAAGTATAACACAATCCAGTGGCTGGAATTTGAATCTAGACAAATTCAGATTGTAAATAAGGTATAAATTTTTAACAGTGAGTAATTAATCATTGGAACAACTCACTATGGATTCTCCGTCACTGAACATTTTAAAATCAAGATTGGATGTTTTTCTAAAATATCTGCTCTAGGAATTATTTTGGGGAGGTTCTATGGCCTGTGTTATATAGGAGGTCAGACTAGATAATCATAGTGGTCCCTTCTGGCTGTAAGGTGATTCACAGATTTGTAGATTCTGTTCCTAAAAGGACACCTTTTCAGAATAAATGGCTAAAGCCCCAATTCTGCAATGATCAGTTCTCTAAATCACAAGTGGCTGTCTGATATGTCCATGCAAGGTCGGAAGGGGAAAGAGTAAGGAGTCCATTTTCCTTGTGCATTCTGTGTAAAGACTTCCCAAATTAGAAGCCCCTGTGCACAAGAAATGCAGGCACTGCTGTTGAACTGCTCCCTCTCAGGGATCTATGGAGAACTAAAGCTTCACCCCATGCTTTGGGGAGCAAATCTGGCTGATTGCAGCTGGGAGTGCAGTTGGAGGGGGAATATGCAGCAATCATTAAAGGGCTGTCCCTTCCCCCTTCCATCCACACAACAGGAGATCTCTGGACGGTACTGTGCTTCTTTGCCACTGAATGTGTTCGATGATCTGCTGTGGCAGTGAGACTGACACCAATGCCATGATTCAGCCGCGTAGGATTAAACATGAGAAGGAATTGAGTTATTTTAACTCTGTCCTAGAAAGTTTCAAACCCCAAGGAGCTGATCACAATAACCCCATCAGCCCATCTTGTTGCAGATGAGTTCTGTGGATTGAGAAAATGCTTGTAATGTCACCCAATGAAAAGTATTTCTTGTTGTGTAAATGAATACTGTAATCAGATTAAAATAACCAGCATTTGACTGTATTGTTAGTGAAATAACCAGATATGATGAAAGACAAAATATTTCAACTTCTTTTTGCAGCGTTAGTGAATAGTCAGCACAAAAAACAACAACATTGTGGGGGTAATCAATTGAACTATATTAATCTTAGCAGCAAACTTTGTAAAAGGGAAATATATTACAGAAGTTTTTTGGTTAATTTATTTTTCTATAAATTAATACCTTAACAATCACTGTTATATCCTGTAACAGCTGGGTAATGGAAACTGGTCTACTCATTGACAGAATGATTTTTGTTCCCTATAAGACAATACTAATCAAAAGAGCTGTTACATGCTGACTAGGGTCCTTTCTTGGTTTGGTGAATGCACAATCAATAGCTTCAAATTTAATGTACCAAGCAGGCAAATGCAGTGTCAATAACACACCAGTGAAAATACTGGTTATTTTTAAAACTTGTGTCAGAACAAATGCTTTCTGCAGTCCCCATCATCTGTCAAAAATCTATATCCTAAAAGGTACATTTTGAACATTTCTTAGTTCCTGACCTTTTAGAGAGGTAATATAAACTAAACATTGTCCAGCACAAATTTGAAGGGTATTTCTCATGCGCTCTATAATAAATTACTTTATAGCAAGCCAGTCTATTCACTTGTTCTGTATATTGCAATTTTCTATTCAATAAGCGCTACCATAAAATGACCACATCTCTGTTAAACCATATCATAGCTTGTATGAATAATCCATCCCAAATCAGTATCTTATTCTATTTATAGAATATTACAATGATGTAAGTGTTTGGATAAAGGCTGCAGAGGTGACCAAATTATGGAACCCAAGAACAAAGGGAGTCCACAGACGTTGGGCCAGATGCTCTCCTCAATTAACACTAAGGTGGAGAGCACACATCACAGACTTTGCCCAGAAAGGCCTTGCAGTGGGGAGACTACCAGTACTGGGGCACGATCCTGACACCACAGATGTTCCCTTGTGTGGACTCTGTGACTAGGGAGGGACTGGGTGCATTGTGCAGTGTTCTGCCATTTCTCAAGCCCAAGGGACTCATCAGTGCAGTTAATGAGGGACCCATGAATGCAGTTAATGATGACTGCATGGGTAGAGCAGCCAGCTGTTTAACAGTGTGAAATCCTGAATTCAAATTCAAGTTTAATCTCCTTTAAAATAAAAAGTAGTGACCAAGGGTGCTTACTGTAAATTACTGTGTCCTTGTATTGATTTCACATCAATGGGGAAAGAGCACAGGGATAGCACCTAGCGATGAATGTGTGATGTTTTGTCCTACACCTCCATGTGTCATAAGTCCTGTCACTCCTATACTAGCTCAGTCAGTCTGAACATATTTTTAAGATGATTCAGCAGTCCTGGCTAGCAAACCGCACAGATAAATGGTAGTCCTAGTAACAATAGCAAGGGAAGACAAAAAACTGATTTTCTACAGCACATTGTTTTAAATTGTTTTAAATATAGCTTTCTCACTTCAGTGCCCACATTTATTAGCGTTAAATCATACAGGAGAAGAAAGCAGAGTTCTTCTCCACCCAATGTTAGCTGGACGGGAGATTTTAATTGACTATCTGCATGGCTATATAGTGGGTACTCTCCGTAAAGCACTTGTCAAGGTTAATATTGTACAAATTGGCCTTGCTTCCATCAACTCTTAATTATTCCCGTATTACAAAGCATTGGAAACTTCTCAGATGCTACCGTTTGGCAATAGACTATGCTAAAATGAATTATCTTTTTTGGCTAACTATATTAACCTATTATCACTGCTTATCAGGCTAAAGCGATATTTTCTATGTAGTACTATTTTTCTTTACCATTTCCATTTGATTAGCTGAATGAGAGTGCACATTCCAGTCAAGATAATTTCTTTATTAATTTACCTGGGTAGGATAGATTTTTATGTGATTAGTATAACTGTACATGTTTTTGTTAGGTACATGTTCTAATTTCATGTGTGTATTAATTTCAAACTTATCTGGGGAATCTGGCAACAGGTGTTGTGTATTGTGACAAAGTTCCTCCTTTATCTTGGTGGGTCCTGCGCTTATTGGCAGATTTTCTTGCCTCAGAGATTCACCATGTGGGTTAGGGAACAGCCCAGAGACCTTCCCCTCTGGGAGAACCCACAGTCCAGCTCAATTGGGAGGTTTGGGGGGAACACAGGCCCACCCTCTACTCCGGGTTCCAGCCCAGGGCCCTGTGGACTGCAGCTGTCTATAGTGCCTCCTGTAACAGCTGCATGACAGCTACAACTCCCTGGGCTACTTCCCCATGGCCTCCTCCAAACACCTTCCTTATTCTCACCACAGGACCTTCCTCCTGGTGTCTGATAACGCTTGTGCTCCTCAGTCTTCCAGCAGCACAGCTCTCACTCTCAGCTCCTTGCGCCTCTTGCTCCTAGCTCCTCACATACACACCACAAACTGAAGTGAGCTCCTTTTTAAAGCCCAGGTGCCCTGATTAGCCTGCCTTAATTGATTCTAGCAGCTTCTTCTTAATTGGCTCCAGGTGTCCTAATTAGCCTGCCTGCCTTAACTGGTTCTAGCAGGTTCCTGATTACTCTAGTGCAGCCCCTGCTCTGGTCACTCAGGGAACAGAAAACTATTCATCCAGTGACCAGTATATGTGCCCTCTACCAGACTCCTGTACTCCACTGGTCTGGGTCTGTCACAGTATATATTGAGTAATGGATTGCTACTAAACATTAGGTACAAGGTATTTGAGAAAGAAATATTGTTGTTACAGAACCGACAGCAGGGTTTTTAAATCTTTCCATGTTCCTCTGTATCATCAGCTTGTGCTGCATGTGTATGATCTATTGTAGAATGATTGTGTGTGTGCTGTTAAAGAGGGTACAAGCGGTGCAGTTCATTATATTTCACATAGACCCCACTCTAGAAAAGCATTTAAGCACATGTTCAACTTTAAGCATGTGAATAGTGCCATTAGTTTCAAGTTAAGCGTGTGCTTAAGTGTTTTTCTGGATCAGAGCCAAGTGAGAGACAGTGCCGGCTCCAGGCATCAGCGCAGCAAGCAGGTGCCTGGGGCGGCCAATGGGGAAGGGGTGGCACGTCTGGCTCTTCGGCGGCAATTCAGCGGTGGGTCCCTCAGTCCCTCTTGGAAAAACGACCTGCCGCTGAATTGCTGCCGAAGAATGAAGCCGATGGCGATCGCGGTTTTTTTTTTTTTTCTTCCCGCTGCTTGGGGCGGCAAAAACCCTGGAGCTGGCCCTGATGAGATAGCTACTTAAAAGACATGTAAGAAAAGTCCATAGCCAGTAGAGGTCTGTACTGAAAGTACCAGTAATTTATGGCTTAGACTTTGAGGACACCTAGGGTATTTTGGACATTGGATTCCCATTAATTTCAGGGAACTAGATGTCCAAATCTCTTAGGCAGCTTTGAAGATCTCAGACTAGATGTTTAACTATCTGATCTGCGTGTTCAGCTAATATTGTTATTGCCTTGAGTTTAGGTGGCTAGATATCTATATTCTGTGAATTGTGCTTTTACCAACTATGGGGAAAAATCTTTAGCCTTCTACCCTTAATCAAGTCAATTGCTCTTTGTCCCCATCTCCCCCCGCCCCCGGATAAATTTAATTCCCATTGAAGTTAATGGGAATTTTGTTTGCATGTTCAATGATAGTATTTGATTTTCCCCTTCTACCCCAGGCCTCTGCTAGAGAGGGATCATTTAGTTATATTGTCTCTTGAATCCTTTAATGCTATGTGATCCACATTTTTTTTAAAAAGGATAATTTATTTTCAAAAAAACGGAAGCTACTGGATTTGAAGAGCAGAACCGAATCTTGCAGTTTAATACTTGTAGAAAAGTTCTAATTATTTTTACAAGCACAACCATATTCCGGTGAAAGTGCCATCGATATGAGAGAGAGATAATTAGTGTGCCAAAACAGCAGTGACAAGTGAGAGGGTGCAGTGAAACGTTCCAACTTCCATTACAAAATAATGACCTCCTTGGCTGAGTAAAATTTTTTTAATTAAATACCAACAATTCCTAGTAATCAGTGAACCTATTAGCCATGAAATTTGATTCCCTTATCATGGACTGTTCACTTATCAAACGCAGGCAGAAATGAATGTGCATATCATTTGCAGTCTAATGTGTATAGTTTTAAAATACTATTGCAGTATTTCTGTAGCTCAGGGAAAGCGTAGCATTTATTCTTCTGCAAGTGTTGCTACCTGACTAACAAGAAGCGGTAGCTAATACTTCTGTTCCTTTTGTCAACAATCTGATGCTTCAATGAAAAATGGATTGACACCGATCTGTATTATGAGTCATGTCAGCTGATCATCGCTAGCAATGTGCTTTCTTCCTTTCCAGTTGGATCCCTTTCATCTCCTAGTGACTTTATCAACAGGAAAACTACACATTCGGAGAATGCAGTCTGCAAAAATATTTCCAAATGCAGACAATATTTGCATGAATTGCACTACAGTCTTGTTAACAATACTTTGAAAGCCATTAATAATTGGTTGTTCTGCTTTATTAGCAAATGAAAATATAGTAATGTGGCTTTTTATGGAGCCAGAACGGTAATAAGAAAATACATTGTTGGTTTATACAATTGCGGTTTATATATTAATATTTCTAGTTTATTTTTGCTTTCTGCAAACCCAACAGGACTATTAGTTAAGGAGCCACATCTTCTAGTCCGCCTCAGAATCACTGCGAGATCTAATTGATACATGGCAGAGTTAAATTCATGAAAACCACAAGTATTTCATTTTAAATCTCTGCTGTGAGGTTTTGACCTGATTCTTAAATGTTTCAGACATGAAACAGAGGATTCCTGTGCATAAGTGGGTTGTTATAAAGCCTTTCCATTGGTTAATAGAGAAGTTTGGCCTGAGGCACATCTATGGTTGAGCAATTTTGGGCCTAATCCTATTCCCATTCCATTCAGTGGAAAATTTGACATTCACCTAGATGAGAGAAAGATTAGGTCCTTTGGACGTGAAGCATATTAATTATTTTGCTTGCCTATACAGTCATTGGGTAGGTGTTAGGAGAAGCTGCAAATACACCCTGTACCTCTCCAGCTTTCCATACTATATTGGTTGATGTCACTCCAGCTTCTGGTATTGGTACCTTCAATATGTTGTAGTCCCTTCTTCTCCGCTGACTAACCTCTTTGACCATTTGTTTTCGTACTGCTTCTTGTTCTGCACAAGAGACTTGTTTTGCCACTTCCTTGGTTTTCTTTGGTTCTCACGCTCATTTGTTTTAACCAGGCTGGTAATTTACTCATTTAATTTGCTGTTCTAAACTATTTTTTAACCCTATGCTTTTCTGACCCTCTTGCCTAGCCACTGTGCAAACCATGCTTATTCACTGCTTTCTTTTCTCCTTCTACCTCCACACATTTCCCTTTACTTTCTGTCCTCCTTCACTCATCACCTCTTCCCCCTCTTACTCTTCTTGTTCCAGTCCACACTCTGCCTTCACATGCTTCTTTGCCATCTCCTCCTTGCCTGTGGTGACATTTTCCTCAGTCCTGGCAGTCCTTGCATTTTCTTTGTCCGCACTAACCACATCTTTCCCTCCCACCAAATCCTATTCCTTTACTTCCATACATTGGGATTGGGTAGAAATGTGACTCTTTTCTCTCAGGACAGTTCTCCTTTTCCTGCTGCTTCTGCTATGCTTTAACTCCTTCTCCTGGCACTTACAGAACCCTGGATCTCCCTGTCTCACTCAGCCTCTGCAGCTGTGCAATATTATGGTGGCTTTTCATTATTACACATGCCACACCTCAAATCATTCCCAGGGGACCATGGTGAGACATTGGACTCCTCCTCTCTCATTTCTGCTGATTCCAGGTCTTTTACACTGACCTCTGGCTCCTTTACTTTGCAATGCAAACAGTTTCCCTATTCTCAAAAAGCTTCCCTTCCACCTTAAGCTTTCCCTTGACCTCTTCAACTATTGCCACAACTCTGCTGTTCTCTTCAACTCTAAACTCAATTAACATGACAAATAACTGTTGCCTGGAGTACCACTCCTCCAAAATGGTTTCCACACTCTTCACATCACTGAACCACTTTCACTAATGCTTCTAATGACCTTTTCTTGTCCATATCCTAAGGTTGTACTCCTCTCTACTGTGTCTGTTTGGCTTTAGATGGTGAACTCCTTAACACAGGCATCTACCTCCTTTTCTCGTCAGAAAGCACCTAGCACATTGTGGGCACAACTGAAAATAAATAATAATGTTAACAATTTTCTCCTTTGTTTGGTTACAGTGCATTCTGCAATACACAGAACCCATGTATTTTTATATTATCAAGGTT
>NW_020664497.1:2584460-2676473 GCF_002925995.2 Terrapene triunguis | reverse complement strand
GAATCTCCCCATTTTCCTCTTCATTGTGCAGCATGTTGAGTCAATCTGTTATTTCTTCTGAGGAAAGTCCAAGGCAGACTTATCCAGGTTGTGAAAGCCCCATCTCTTCACTCTGACCGGATAGCTCAATTCTGTTCTAAGCCCCAGACTGCTAACTCATGCCCCCCTCCCCCCCCCATGGCTAGAGCCCTGGGCTGGAGAAGCCCCAGCCACCCCGAGCTGCCCGCCGGCCTGAGCACCGGCCCAAGCACCGACCTGGGACGCTGGCTGGAGCTGAGCTGTTGCCAGCTTCAGGGGAGAGGGAGGGAGGGGTGCAGCATGTAACCCAGGCCATGGCCCTGCCCGGGAGGCTTACCCTCCCCTAGCCTACGATACCTGCCGCCCATGAACCTAGATTCCATTCCACCTCATGTGATCAACACAATGCTTAGACCATCAGACTAGTTGAATTACATTTAAAACTATGTCACTATGTATAGATTTTGACATGTCTTCAGTACTGTATGTCAAAAGAGAAGGAAGTGAGTGATAGAGTAACAACTAATGGTTCGTTGTGTCACTGATGTGCTCTAATTAGAAAGTCAGGATTCAAAAATAAATGACTGAGCTGCTGTTCCTGACCATCTTATCAAAGCCCAGCCTTTTCATTTGAATAGAGAAAGTCTTCTGTCTAGAGTTGCCTCTGTCTTGAAACCTGATAAATTCTATGTTCAGACTATTACAGTTGTAAGCTTTCCAGTGTCTGAACATCAGCCATATTGGACAGAGGCAACCCTGGTGTGATAGATCAGTTCTGTTTTGGATGAATCAGCCTGTCTGTCTGAACAGATCCATCTGGCGTATTCCCATCAAAAGTTAATTTCCAATCCTATACTTGGGGTTGCCATTACACGAAATTTCTAGAAATAGATAAATAGTCTTTAAAGAAAGAAATTCTCATACACTACAAACCATAAATTGTAAAGAGAAATAGCCAGGTGAACTAGGAAAACAAAAAAGAACTTGCATAGCTTATTGTACGCTATTTGGCATTATGAAAATAAGCAGCTTTTATATTCATAAATATGTCAATGTTATGAAAAAAGAACTGGTAGTTGGGAAGCTTTCTTTTTTATTAGTCAAATGAATATATTTGATTAAGCAACAATCTAGTTAGATCCTCATTACCAGCAAAAACACTGAATCTTGAATATTGCATATTTTGTGTATGTGCCAAGTAAAATGTTGATAAAAGTTGTGGCTGGGAAAACCCAATGAACAGTAATTGGACCTTAAACTTTTCAAGTCTACCACACAGAACTTGAACATTTTTCCTCTCATAGAAGTGTAGATCAAGAGTAATTCCATCAGAAGTCCATAGAGTTGCACGTGTACAATTGGCATAAAGGAAGGAAGACTGTGTATTTGGATCAGTAGATATATTGGAGAAGCATTGGTTTCTGCCAACACAGATCATCATGCTGATTTCTGCTGCATGCCCACACCGTGTAATTTCAATGGCCTCAAAGATATTTTAAAAGTGTGGTAATGTTCTGCAAGCATAGTGAAAGCATATCAGTGTGAGAATGTCCTTTGTTACTACCTTAGACCTTTAAAGAATTACAGTAAAAGCTGTGTTGTCTGACATTTCTGATATCTCCCAGTACAAATCTTCAATCTAGTAACTGGGACTAGTATACTGTCCAGGAGGTTATGCAATTGCACATTCTGCAGTCTACTTTTATGCGAAAGAGGCGGAAGACAAGTAAGCAAACTGATATCAGGGATTTATTCAAAAAAGCAGCTTCCAGCGTGTGTCATAGGGTCATTACAGATTCAGCCCAATCTCCTACACCTTCTACATCTAGAATGATAATTGATGTTGATAATTAGGACCCTTAGGCACTGCAAAATCCTGAAGTGCCTTCTGAATCATCAAAGAAGATTAAATTATGTTCAGTATAGTTTTAGTGCTAAGTGTATTTTTAGTGATCTGGGTGTCCGCCGTATGCGGCCCATAGTGATATGTAGTGTCATAAGATAACCTACTGTATAGAAAAAGTTACCTGTATACACGTAAGTGCTTCAAGAAACCAACCACTCTGCAGTGCACTACTACTACTGTATTGATGAGTACCTGTATACTATTTTATACTTTATTCATTTTATTGTATTCTATTTCTTTGAAAATTGGTATTCCATTGATAAGTATAACTCTTAGTTAACCGGAATTTTTGACTAACTGGCATTCCCTCCTCCCGCCCCGCCTTTTCCCCAACATGCTGAATAGCAAAGCTTTTACTGTATTAATAAATTATAGGAATTTCAAAAATCCATGAGTGATGTGACTTTCTCCTGCAAGCTTCTATTTTACATATTAACAGTGAGCACATTGATATCCCTGTGTTATCACAGTACAAAAAAGATGTTTGGGGCAAATTTATTTCTTCCTCTCTCTCTCCCTCTATCTGTTTGGCATGAACACAAAACATATTTGGCTCCTATGGGCAAGTATCTTACAATAACAAATGACCTCTTCTGTGGAGGCAAGGAGGAAGTCTGGGAATGGAGGATTAATTCTGGAGGCAGGATGGTGCTATGGGATGTCATGAGGGGTGGGATGTAGAAGGAAGGCAGAATGGTCTTTGAGGTATATCTGGTTGAGCACGACTTTCGGGTTGCTAGGGAAGCAAGAGGCTTCTGTGGATGTGCAGGGCCTGGGTGTGGGTGGGAAGGGAATGTGTGGCTAGACAGGATGCTTGGGATAGGTGAGGAGCCCTGGTTTCTATACCCAGGCATTAGCACTTGAAGGATTCCCATGGCATTGCTGCCTTGGTTCCCTAACACATTGAAACAGCAGCAACATGGGGTGACTGTGCTCCTCCAGCAATTCAATTTAGGCTTTTTAGCTCACTAGGCAACATGAGAGCCTAGTATCACTGCATTCAGATGTCAGTGCCTCAAGAGCACCCCATAATGCAGCTGCCTCATTCATGTTAAAATATCTGGAGCTTCCATACACGTCCAAGCATATATCAGTGCTTTTTTGGCAGATATCAGTGTTAAGGCTTGAAAGTGTCCACCAGCTAGTGATTGCTGAAGTATTGTAGGGCTGATGCTGCCTTGCTCCCAAGGAAATAGTTCCTATGCCAGCAGAAAGGGAGTTGGCTATGCTGGCTGTATGTGATCCAGGGATTCTGTCCCACCAAGGAAATCCCCAGCTAGGGAGATCTGCCAATTTTCTGGATCTCTGCAGGGCTCAAAATTGAGCTACTTGTATTTTGTATCCAGATTAGATCTCCTAAATTCAAGTAATGTACCTCTTTTGTGATGACAATTCCTGTGCATAGGGCATGCAGCTGTAATATTCCCTCTAATGGAACTTTCTTCCTTTCATCTCCTGGACAGGGTCTGTACACATTGTACACAGGTACCGATCTTCGTAATATAAGAAGAACCTTGTATGCTCTTTGATCTCTCATTTAAAAAGGCAAATATAATTCTGAACAGCTATGATTTAAATATACACATTTAGTGCAATGTGCATTTAACCTTTAAAGCTTTAAATAGTCAGGGAGCCAGTTATCTAAGAAACCACCTCTCGCTATATACCACATAGCAACAGTCAAGACAGCCTTGTAAAATTGTTGTCATGAAAATTTACCAGCTGAGGCATAATGCCTGCTCGCAGCCCATTACCATGATTGATGCAGGGCATTCTCAGTAGAGAGACCCTTAATTTACTGCAGGGCTGGATTCCCATGGGCCTAAGAGCAATCGCTAGATGCTGACACAATGTGGGCAGGTACTGTGAAAGCGTTTCCTAATAACTCTGCTAGTTCAACTCAGTTCTGACCTGAACTAGTCTTACATTGCCACAGCAGAGATAACCACCTATCATGCTGAGTTGTTGTACAAAAGTGTGTGTTGCTTTGAGGAAATGGACTGATGCCTATCAAGACTATGATGCAGCAACAATACTAATTTTTACTTGTGACTCCCAATCAGGACTGAACTGTGACTACTAAAGATGAAAATTAAGCTACTAGTAGAACAGGTGCTCTTCTAAATCAGGTAATTGTAGTGCCAGTTTTTCTATTAATCAGACATCACATGGTTCTCTGTGCCTTAATGTTGTATGTCCTAGGAGTGAGTAATGAAGTGGTGGGTACTTTATAACTCCATCTTCTTTTCCATGACATTAAATATGGATGCTACAGCGACTCTTATTTGAGGGTTATGGCGGAAGGGGCTCAGTAAGGAGAACTCTATTTTTGTTGTGTTTTAATATTCAAAACATTGTTCTACTAAATATGAAATAACTAGAAGAGAAAAATGCAAAATCCTATTGATTCTTCTTTTAAATTATGACAAAGCTAAAGTTTCATGGCATTTGTATACTTTAGTAAATACTGTGCTCTTGGGACTATATTGTGATACTTGATCTAATTCTAATGAAATATGCTGGAAAGAGTAGTTTGCAGTTATTGTAATACCTAGCCCCCATTTAAAATGAACAGTGCCCTGATCAAAAATGGAACAAGCTGAAGAGAAGCTGCTGTCATGCGACTGACTAACCTAATTGCCTTTTATGATGAGATAACTGGCTCTGTGGAT
This sequence comes from Terrapene triunguis, assembly GCF_002925995.2. Lineage (NCBI taxonomy): Eukaryota > Metazoa > Chordata > Testudines > Emydidae > Terrapene > Terrapene triunguis. The sequence continues at coordinate 2,671,877 of NW_020664497.1, read as the reverse complement.
GAGGGGAAAGCAGTGGATGTGTTATTCCTTGACTTTAGCAAAGCTTTTGATACAGACTCCCACAGTATTCTTGCCGCCAAGTTAAAGAAGTATGGGCTGGATGAATGGACTGTAAGGTGGATAGAAAGCTGGCTAGATTGTCAGGCTCAACGGGTAGTGATCAATGGCTCCATGTCTAGTTGGCAGCCGGTTTCAAGCGGAGTGCCCCAAGGGTCGGTCCTGGGGCCGGTTTTGTTTAATATCTTTATTAATGATCTGGAGGATGGTGTGGACTGCACTCTCAGCAAGTTTGCAGATGACACTAAACTGGGAGGTGTGGTAGATACACTGGTAGGGATCGGATACAGAGGGACCTAGACAAATTAGAGGATTGGGCCAAAAAAAACCTGATGAGGTTCAACAAGGACAAGTGCAGAGTCCTGCACTTAGGACGTAAGAATCCTATGCACTGCTACAGACTAGGGACCGAATGGCTAGGTAGCAGTTCTGCAGAAAAGGACCTAGGGGTCACAGTGGACGAGAAGCTGGATATGAGTCAACAGTGTGCTCTTGTTGCCAAGAAGGCTAACGGCATTTTGGGCTGTATAAGTAGGGGCATTGCCAGCAGATCGAGGAATGTGATCGTTCCCCTTTATTTGACATTGGTGAGGCCTCATCTGGAGTACTGTGTCCAGTTTTGGGCCCCACACTACAAGAAGGATGTGGAAAAATTGGAAAGAGTCCAGCGGAGGGCAACAAAAATGATTAAGGGTCTGGAGCACATGACTTATGAGGAGAGGCTGAGGGAACTGGGATTGTTTAGTCTGCAGAAGAGAAGAATGAGGGGGGATTTGATAGCTACTTTCAACTACCTGAAGGGGAGTTCCAAAGAGGATGGAGCTCGGCTGTTCTCAGTGGTGGCAGTTGACAGAACAAGGAGCAATGGTCTCAGGTTGCAGTGGGGGAGGTCCAGGTTGGATATTAGGAAACACTATTTCACTAGGAGGGTGGTGAAGCACTGGAATGCGTTACCTAGGGAGGTGGTGGAATCTCCTTCCTTGGAGGTTTTTAAGGCCCGGCTTGACAAAGCCCTGGCTGGGATGATTTAGTTGGGAATTGGTCCTGCTTTGAGCAGGGGGTTGGACTAGATGACCTCCTGAGGTCCCTTCCAACCCTGATATTCTATGATTCTATGACTTCTCTTGATAAACATTTTTGTCTCTCTGAGAAAGGGCATAGGAATAATTAATTCTTTATATTTATCAGTGCTGGAAATCCTATTGATGTTCTCATAGAAGGAGCTTCACCAGTTTATAAGCTCTAGCATCTTTCAAAGTAGAAGTCAAAGGTCAGTTCCTTTAAATTTAATTTAATTTTATTTATTTTATTGTAGTTCTTGTACTACAATTTCAAGTTTATGGAGTCCTTAGTGGTTTAATACAACATTACTCCATGAAGCTATGCTTGTTTACATTCTCTGGGGATCTTGCCCGGGGTATTTTGTCTTGAACACTTACAAAAATTTTGCTGCATGCAAAATACCACAGAAGTGCATTGCTTGGTGTAAACAGACAGACAACAACAAAAGTATCTAACAGCATGTTTTGTACGCTGCTAGTGCACTGCACACACAGAATGAATATACAGTTAGCGGTTGGTTTGAGTACACTGTATTCATAATGAAGAACATATTACAACCATCAAATCATGCTCTATTCAGCTATCCATGCAAATCCAGCACAGAAGTGTGGTTGGCATTTTTCCCCACATGATCTCTGAAAACAAAAGGTGTGTGTGTGTGTGTGTGTGTGTGTGTGTGTGTAAATGTACTAGTTTAGTACAAGGGGAAAAACCTGCTAAAGCCATCACCTGTCCTTCTCACTAGGATGTGGAGCCGTGACAGGAGTAGTGGGGTTACGGTGTGTGTTAGGGGAACAGAACGAGGCACCAATCAGCCTGCCAGTCTCAGGCCATGATTTTTCTATTGAGTCATTTCACCCCATTTGTTCCAAAGGATGACTTCAGTTGGTCATTTGGCTCATGGACAGCTACCTTTTTACTAGAGCTGTTGGGGAATCTTCTGTCAGAATAACTTGCTGCAAAATCCAAATTTTTATGGGAAAATTTCATTTTTTTCCATTTTAGTTTTCATTTTTCTCTTGGGAAAATCAAAATTAAATATTTTGTTTTGAGTTGGTTCAACCTGGATCACAATATTTTGTTTTATTAAATTGGCCTGAAACATAGTTTCAAATCAGTTAAAAAAACAACTAAACTCAATTTTTTAGTGCATGGCTTTCAGGGAGTTGTAGTTCAGTCTTCCGCCGTATTGTATAAGCCAGGCTGTCCTGATACACCACACAGCTTGAGTTTGCATTGCATTGTGAGAGATGTAAAGGAATAATAAGATCCAGAGGTTGGAATATTAAGCTAGACAAATTCAGATGAGAAATAAGGTGCAATTTTTTCAGTGAAGGTACTGCCATCATTTTCAATTTCTAAAATTAAGACTAGATATTGTTCTAAAAGATATGCTGTTTCTCAAATGGAGGGTATGGGTCTGAGGCAGAGATTATTAGGTGAAATTCTTTGTCCTGTGTTATGCAGGAGGTGAGACTAGATGATCATAATGATCCCTTCTGGCCTTAAAATCTATGACCTCTCTGCCAGCTAAATAAATAAATAATGAGAGTGAGTGATACCACCACCATCTAGCAACTAACATTATTATAGTTAATGTTTCTTTTAAAAAATCAATTTTGAAAACGTTATTGCTTATGAATAGCATATTTATATTTGAAAAGCTCATAAAGTGGCAAGGCAATCTGGCTGGTGAAGAGGCTTTTCAATCCAAATGCGTTCAGTTTTTGAGATAATTGCATAGGTGGAAAATCACTTCATCTCCATTCATCCAGGCAGTTTTATAAACATACAACTGTTTTCCCCAAACAGTATGACATACAGAAAATATTCCTATAGAGTTGGACATCACAGATATTTTCAGTTGAGATGGGGATGTTTATCCCTTTTGCACTCAGTTGAGAATAAGTTAGGAGTGGCACCAGATAGTCAAGATGAGTCATGCTGTAAAGTACAATTTATGTAATCATTACCCACATATGCAATACAGTTTGGGTGGATGATGTTTCACAGAATTCACAGTGTATCAAATGTAAGAGAATGAAAACTACTGGTGGTAAAGTTCTTGAGGAGAAATACATACCTTGGACCTTATTAAAGCAAATATATCATTCAAAGAAGTTAATATGTGAATGGGATTTCAATTAAAAATGGTGTAATGATTGAAGGTGCAGTCTCATTTTTGTTCGAACTGGCAATGCTAAGTACTGACAATAAAATCCAAATGATAATTAATTGTATACCGCTACCTCGATATAACGCGACCCGATATAACACAAATTTTGATATAAAGCGGTAAAGCAGTGCTCGGGGGGGGGGGGGGGCTGCACACTCCGGTGGATCAAAGCAAATTCAATATAACGCAGTTTCACCTATAACGCGGTAAGATTTTTTGGCGCCCGAGGACAGCGTTATATTGAGGTAGAGGTGTATTTAAGAGCTTATCTAATTTATGACAATAGCACATCATACAGTAATGTCTGATTGAGTAAGTATTCATAATAAATCAGTTTAAAGGTATAAAGTCATCAAAATAAATATAAATTAAAATAATAGTTTATATGCACCAACATTCAATTAACACAAAAAATAGATCACCCTAAGTATTACATACTACTGTTACACATTTGTTGTGTGAATGCTTATGAGAATACAGGACTCAAATATAAAGGAAATGGTCAAAAAAAAATCTCAGCAACAACAACAACAACAAAATTCTGCCACTTTATTTAGAAAAGTTAGATAACACACTGATGATTGTAAATGAAGTTTTACAACAAGTGGAATCTGTGATCTCTCGTCTGACCAAGAAGGAAGGCTTTTAACCTAACTAAACTGGAAGCTGGTGACTCAAGATCCCCCATTCAGTATTTGAGCCATAGGCCATCTAGCCCAGATAATTCATTAGGTACTGTTCTTTCTCCATGAAGAGTCAGAACTACCTATTATGGAAACTGCAGGCACACTCTACTAGCGTGTTTCAAAACATCTCATGGTTTGGAATAATAATCCCTCACTTCCCAATAAGGCTGACTGGGAAACATAAAACACTTCTTCTAAGTCATCCACAAAATCAGTACAATCATTTTGTCATCTTCTAAGTACCACTTTAACTCTTCAATGAAATAAACAAATTGTGATAAAAGGTTCATGCACATGACAAGAACCAAACCCAGAAAGAAATACTGTACCTCTGACTGTATGATAATCAGGCATTCCTATAACTGAATAACAGAATGGTTAGTGTAAGAACAACATGCAATATAGGTGTCACTATTGCAAACACAGCAGCAAACTGCTAACACATTGTCCTCATTAACATTAAACCACTGTGTGTTATGGTGGAGGGGGTTATAAAAAGGAGGCAGAGTGCAGAATGACGCCATCTCATGCAGTTTCTTGTATATAAGGAGTAGAGCTGAGCTAACTTTGGATTTTCTGACCAAATTCTGATATTTCAAAATTGGTTTTCATTCCAAAACAGGACCGAAATTTCAAAAAAAAATAAATTGCAGAATAGAAATTCGTAAAAATTTCAATCCCGAAATATTTAAACGTGTTTATTTCCACGTTTTCCATCAAAATATTTTGACATTCCAGTAATTTAAGTGTTTAGTTTTGTTTTGTTAAATTGACCTGAAATATTTCCCTAGAGTCACATCAACTTTAAACTGCATGTCTTTTGCCTTATGGAGCTTTAGTTTATCATGACCGGTGGACCAAGCCTCCCAGAGGACTATGTCTCCTGCAATGCAATGCATATCTAGTGAATGAGCTGTGTGATGCATCAGAAAAGTCATTATCACTGAAGATATGAATACATTAACCTGCTTCTTTCCAGATATAGAACAGAAATATTTCTTGACTACTTCTCCCTTTTCTATAGTATGATTGACAGTTTTACAGTTGGTGATCCTTTACTAATTTGAGAGCCTACATATCATGTTCTGTAGAGGTTGAGCTTTCTTCATCAATTTCCTAGTGAATAAAAATAAGTTTGTGACTAGAAAACAACTGCAGCAAAGTAGATCTTTTTTTTTCTTTTCTTTCCTGCAGCTCTTTAGGAACAGAAATGTGTGATGAAGCCCCTTTTTCCTAAGGAAAAAACCAAACACACATTCCCTTGATATTCTATATGTTTAAATGTAACCATTTAAGAAGTACATCTATGTATGACCCGCAAAGATCCATAAATTTAAGCATGTAAGTACTACTATTTACATACTTAAAATTAAGCATATGAGTAAGTCTTTTATAAACTCTCAGGGCTGTAGGGCCTGATTCTTCATTGCACTGCATCTTGTGTAAAGTGGGCATAGAATAAGAATACTACCAAATCAGAATAATGTTTGTAGCACTCATCTTGAAAAAACTTTTTTCTCAAGAAATTTTCACAGTAATGAGTAATTTCCTCAAAATTGTTGTGGTTTCTGTCAGAAAACAACAAAAACTGGCATTTTTGGAGGGCTTCGATGTTTTAAATGAAAACATGAAAATTTTTGAGGAAAATGTACATTTTCTGTTAATTTTCATTTTTATAAAAACAAATTGAAAGACAAAATCTCAGACAGTTCTACTGTTTTGCATCCACTTTTCACAGGTATACATGACAACACAAGGTGCAGGACAAAGAAGAATTGCACCCTCACTTTGTTGAGGACTTAAACCTTGTTTCCACCTGTAGTGGAGCGGTTGTCCCACACCGGGAAGAGGAAGTGTTAAAGCAGGCCAGAGGGAGCCTGTGCAGAACCCTCCAATTAGAAGAGGACTCACTAAGCAAGCCAATGGGGAGGTTGCTTGTTGCAACAGCCAATCAGGGCCACCAGGGGCCATATGTAAAGGGCTGCTCAACAGAGCAGAGGGCAGTCTCTCCCTGCCGTGCTAGGGAGACGGACTGGCTGCCTAGGAGCACCATAGCTAGAGCAGTGCTGGGCAGGGTAGCAGAGCAGAAGGAGTTTCTGGCTAGCTGCTGCCAGACTGAAGCCTTGGAGGAAGGGCAGATAAGGTACTAGGGCTGCCCCCACTTGCCCTGAGGGAAGTGGCCAACACAGACTGCAGTTTGCCCAGCAGGCCACCGAGGTGAGTGGCTGGACTATAGACTGCCGGTTCCCCTGAAAGGGGGGGAGACAGCCAGCCAGAGGGCTGTGCCCAGAAAAGGGAGACGCAGGTCCCAGAGAGGTGAGTGAGACACCAGCAGAGGAGGGTGCCCTACGGATCCAATGGGGGAGGGGGGCGGAGTCGGGGCAGGGGGACACGAGCCCCCTCCACCTGTGCGCTGGAGGGCAAAATATCGGGACAATTTGCGTCCCGACTGAACATCGGTCGGGACATGGGACAAACAAGTAAATATTGGGACAGTCCCGATAAAATCGGGACATCTGGTCACCCTACTCTGATGCACCCATCTAACATATTAAATCCTTTTTTGAAGCACTCTAATATCGCATTAAATCAAATTGAACCTTGTAACAACTTCCCCACTAAGCCCCATTCAGCACAGTGCAAAGAGTATATTATTACAATACTTTCGAATTATGTCTCCATTCCCCTCTTCAAAGGGAGAGGGGAGGAAAAGAGATGTTGTGTAGTCCTGCTGGTGCAAAATGTTTAGGCCAAATTCCATTGAAGACGTGATTGGATGATGTACTCCCTGTCCTAATTCTGAACTTCTTGTATCCTGTACAGACCTGGAGAAGTCAGTGAGGTTGCTTAGGTGTAAGAGAGGAGAGAATTTGGCTTTGGGATCTCCCTGGATCACAAGTACATTATGAGTATAAGCTATGCTATAAAGATATCAGACTAAAAATATAGGTATGTAAATAATATAGTTTGTGAGAGAAGGGATTGAGTTAAGAACTCACCTGGGGCTTCCTAGGTCACGAGTTATGATCTTTCAACTCACTGAAGAAATACAACTTAAGTGCAGTGCTTGTCTCCACTCGAATGCTCTGTTTGTTGGCAGTGAATATACCTTTTAGCCTTCCTTCATGAAAAGGCATTTTCTTTGCCTACACATGGTGTATTCTGTTTGTGCCAGATAACATATATATTTTTTTTATTTTGTACAGTACTTTAAACTTCAGTTTTATTACCAGGCTTCCTAACAGTAGGGCTATGACATAACTCATCAGTGTAATGGTTAGAGTGGGAAAATATCAACTGCAGTTGCCTTCAATAAACAATGTTCATATACAAGGAGCTTTGTATTTAGCTTGTTATAACAATCAATGAAATGTTAAAATAACACAGTGGAGATGAGTGGGATTTCCAAGGGAAAAGTCTCCAAATGTGAATATTTTCCAGCAAGTATTTTCTCCAGCTTCCTGTAGGCAGTTAAAGCTGAGTACCTTTTCATGACCCTTCAAAGACTGACTCTGAAGTGGAGACAATCTAACCCTTTTTTTATAAATATCAAATCTCTAGATAGTCGGTGTTTTAAATGACAAAAATAAAAGCCCAATTCAATAAAAAAAATGTCCAGTCTTCCTCGCTGCAAAGTCCGTGCAAGAAAGGAAAAGGAAATTGATTTCTTGTGTGTGTGGCTGCTTTAGCCTGGGCTCCTCAAGCATGGAAGGAGGACATACTTCTTTATTGATTTGGCTCTGAACTTCTCTAATCCTTGATAAGCACAAATTGAAAGAGCCACCAGAATAGTGGTTCTAAAGATAGAGAGGAAACTACTTGGTACACTTACATTTATGAGACTCACTTTTGTTTCCTCATACTATGACTTATCCATTCAATCACAAGCATGGTAATTAGACCAAGGCCCAGCTATTAATTTATGGCATACAGTCAAAGGGTTGTTCTTGGGGTGATTGATGTCTGCGGTATAGTGAAAATAGAGGAAGAAGTTTATAATTTAATTGCAGAGCAAGGTTGACAGGAGTGAAGCCTTTAACAGTTCTGGAAGCTTTTTGTGTATCCAGGGAATGTTGCACTAGTTACTGTGAGATGAGTAAATGGAAAAGAACTTTAGGAAAAACAAAGCTTTAAGAATCATCTTGTTTTCATTTTAAGTCACATTAGGCTAGATTTACAAAGGCACTCTGTACACAGCAACTCCCATTGTTCTGCACGGGAGCAGTTTGGGTGTTGAGTGCTTTTGAAAACCTGGACACTTCACTTAGGTGCCTAAATTGGAGCTGAGCACTTGTGGCACTGATGGGTTGATATTTAAAAGGTTTGAAAGTTTAGCTTGTGGAAGTGCTAAGCATCCTCCGTTCTCATTGACACCAGCAGGAACTGAGGATGACCAACACCTTGCAGGAGTGGGAGCTAAACCTCTTGTAGAAAAGAATTATGATTTTCCATTTTCACTTTCACAGTTTTATCAGTTTCACAATAGTATTGCTCCTTTGGATTCAGTGAGTAGCTTCTGATTTACCTTAGTGTGTAAGTGATCGGAGAAATTGGGCCCATCTAATATATTTTAAAACTTTTTTTGCTCAGAAGAGGAGGATACTAGGATATGTTTTTCAATAAAGATAATATCTGAAATAAGGTGCTGTGTCATTCTCCAAAACACATTCTTCCAGGAACATTACTGTTCTCTCTGCATACACCAGCAGATAAGTTGGACTTATTATTTCAACTTTATCATAAACTGGATTTACTCGTTGGTTTGAAGCAATCTAAATCACATTGTCACCATGCTGCTTTGTACTATCGTCCTTAACAAAATCTTTATAGCTTTGCTGTACCTAGCCAAAGGCAGAGATAACATTGAGCCATTTCTAGTATGTACGTAATTTAAAAATCAGCAGAGAATATTTCTTGCACAGGAATCAATAAAGTATGAATATAAACTTGCCAGGTGATGAGAACATGATGCAGGGGATCAGTGAGTTGTCCTTTTATCATCAGGGACCTGGGTTCAAACCCAGACACAACAGCTTGGAAATATTATTATGCCCCAATGGCTTTAGTAGTCTCAAGGGAAATAAGACAATATTGGTAAAAGACCCCAGTCCAGCCGGATAACGTTAAAGATTATACTTATTTCTTATTTCTCCTTGGTAAAATAATCTTTGTGAGAGAGACGCTCAGCATTCTAAGTGACAAGCCCTGCTTGTTGATCACCTTACACTCAGTTCTTCCTGTCAAAGTGAAGCCCACTCCATAGTAAAGCTAATATCATTTTAGCATATTCAAGGTTTTGTTTTGTTTGCATGTGCTCACAACATAGCGTGTTTGCTCTTAGATGCAGTACCAGGCAGGATTTAGTCATATGCATTAGTAATGAAGGGAATAAGGTCTGAGCAGCCTTTTGCTGGAAATGAGGGCGGGAGAGGGGAGAATAGTGTGACTGATTCCCATTTATTAGGAAAGGAGATCAACCAACACCTTTCTCTTCAGTCTACGCCAGAGCTGGTTGCTATGGGAACCCTCCTAGAAGTGACCTCCTTTAGTACTTAAATAAACAAGCTGAAAATCCCTAGTTTAAAAAAAAAGAGAATCTGCTTGTCTTTAAGACAAACTGGCTACAAATTGATTCAACATTTTATCGATCCAACTTTCGGAAACAATATTAAATAAAGATCGCGTGCTGGGTGCATTTAAATATACCGTTTTACCTCTAGGACAAGGCCTTTGTATCTTAGCTCACTTCGCAGCTATAGTTTTAATTGCACCTCTGAAAAAGTTATGGATTAGTTTATGAAACATCAGTTAAGTTATATTTTGGAATTCGCTTGTTACAGCATAAATTGCTTCTTCTGCATTATCTTGGGTACTGCATGGTACTAGATGAGCAGTAACATCATATATCATAATTGCAATATTAAAAAAAGTGAGAAACTCAGTTTTTCATTAAAATTGGCTATTTTAGCTCAGTTGATTTGGGGAGAAATGATGCATTCTCAGTCACTTTGTTGTACTAACCGTTCATCCTTATGCCAATGTCAGCATTACTGCAGTTTTACTGAATTCTTGTTTCTTTTGTAGGTAAATCTCAAGAATAACAAAATAGCAGCTATCATGTTAGTTGGGGAAAACACCCTCCACTGGACATGAAATGTGTCTATCATGGCCGGACATGCTTTATCAAGACTTAGAATGTGGTGGATACTGCCTCAGTCTCACCTTGTGTTATAATTTTCACCAAAGACATAGGGTTTAGTACTCCGGAACAAACTGATGGTCTTAGCCAGTTATTCTGCCTTCAGTAGAGGCCTATAACAGAAAAAAACCCTCTGCCCCATAATGCACAATACTATACCAGGAGAGAGAGAGATTTATTCTTGATCCCATGTAGTGATCAATCTGATGCCTAAGGCTGATGTTGAATTCTCAAGCATTAAATACTCAATGAAGTTCTTAAATGTCTATTCCTACCTGTCAAGAGAGACGCTAGTAAGAGGGACTTTGACAGAGCTGGGCTTACACACAATGTTTTCCCCCCTCCAAGCAGGTGTTTTTTCCCACTTCAGCAGGGTTTCCCAAGCTTTGAGAGCTACTGACCCACTTCTAGAGTCAGAATATTTTCTGATCCTCCTTCCCAAAGACCTCTAGCTCGAACCACGAGTAAGTGAAGTTTTGTCATAACATGAGGTTGAATTGAGAAAATATATAGTTGTAGGTCAGTTTTGAATGACAAGCAGTAGGGATACTTCATTTTTTACTGCCGCCAAAGCGAAACCAGACTTTCAGAGATACAAGTTTTAAATCTGGTGTTTTAATTTCTCTTTTAAATACTGTCATGGCAACATTGATACATTGTCCTTCCCAAAGACTATCGTAGCACCCACGTACTTCAATGTAGAAATATGATAGATTGGATACATTCCCAAACACAGGTACAACTTATGCATGGGAATCACTTCACCTACCACTGAAATGCAGAAATCTTTCCAGTGAAACACAGCAATGACTGAAGAACTTCCAATTCATTTGTATTTATTAAAGCTAATTATTTAACTAGGGCTGTCAATTAATCACAGTTAACCCACGTGATTAACTCAAAAAAATTAATCGCTATTAAAAAAATTAATCGTGATTAATCGCCGTTTTAATCACACTGTTAAACAATATAATACCAATTGAAATTTATTAAATATTTTGGATGTTTTTCTACATTTTCATATATATTGTATTCTGTGTTGTAATTGAAATCAAAGAATATATTTTTGTTTACAAATATTTGCTCTGTAAAAATGATAAATAAAAGAAATAGTATTTTTCAATTCACCTAATACAAGTACTGTCATGCAATCTCTTTATCATGAAAGTTGAACTTACAAATGTAGAATTATGTATAAAAAAAACCTGCCTTCAAAACTAAAAGAATATAAAATTTTAGTGCCCACAAGTCCACTCAGTCCTACTTTTTGTTCAGTCGATTGCTAAGACAAACAAGTTCGTTGACATTTACAGACCCTCGTCTTACAATGCTGCCCTCTTCTTATTTACAGTGTCACCAGAAAGTGAGACCAGGCATTCACATGGCACTTTTGTAGCCAGCTTTGTAAGGTATTTACGTGCCAGATATGTTAACATTCTTTGCCCCTTCATGCTTCGGCCACCATTTCAGAGGACATGCTTCCATGCTGATGACGCTCATTAAAAAAAATGTGTTAATTAAATTTGTGACTGAACTCCTTGGGGGAGAATTGTATGCTTCCTGCTCTGTTTTACCCACATTCTGCCATATATTTCATGTTATAGCAGTCTCAGATGATGACCCAACACATGTTGTTCATTTTCAGAACACTTTCACTGCAGATTTGACAAAACACAAAGAAGGTACCAATGTGAGATTTCTAAAGATAACCACAGCACTCGACCCAAGGTTTAAGAATCTGAACTGCCTTCCAAAATCTGAGAAGGATGAGGTGGGGAGGAGCATGCTTTCAGAAGTCTTAAAAGAGCAAAACTCTGATGCAGAAACTACAGAACCCCAACCACCAAAAAAGAAAATCAACCTTCTGCTGGTGGCATCTGACTCAGATAATGAAAATGAACATGCATCAGTTCACACTGCTTTGGATTGTTATCGAGCAGAACCCATCATCAGCATGGACGCATATGGAATGGTGGCTGAAGCATGAAGGGACATATGAACCTTTAGTGCATCTGGCACATAAATATCTTGCAACGCCGGCTACAACAGTACCATGAGAACGCCTGTTCTCACTTTCTGGTGACGTTGTGAACAAGAAGTGGGCAGCATTAGCTCCTGCAAATGTAAACAAACTTGTTTGTCTGAGTAATTGGCTGAACAAGAAGTAGGACTCAGTGGACTTGCAGGCTCTAAAATTTTACATTATTTTATTTTTGAAGGCAGGTTTTTTGTACATAATTCTATATTTGTAAGTTCAATTTTCATGATAAAGAGTACTTGTATTAGGTGAATTGAAAAACTTTTTGTTTTTTTAGAGTGCAAATACTTGTAATCAAAAATGAATATAAAGTGAGCACTGTACTCTTCGTATTCTCTCTTGTAATTGAAATCAATATATTTGAAAACATAGAAAACATTCAAAAATATTGAAATAAATGGTATTCTATTATTGTTTAACCACCTGATTAATCGTATTTAATTTTTTTTTATCACTTGACAGCACTACTTTAGACGAATAACAGTCTACTTAACGGAATGCTAAGGGACAAAGTATTCCCAAAATGTAGTAGACGTGATAGTTTTACATAGCATTCGCTTCCCATAGTTCAGTAACTTGTCAGAACTTTGCAAACCTATTGAAAAGTCTGTGTCTGTATTCAAAAGATCTACAAATTGGAATCCTGGGATTAGTAAGGGTGATGTACTTTTTATGGGATTGTGATGTTTCTATCATACTTAATTATGTGCCTTCTTTGTCCACCCAAGGACGAAGTTTATACGGAATGTTTATAATTTTTACCCGCAAAAGCTGTGATAGCTATATGTTTGAAATCAGGGGAAACAATTGTTCTATCTACATCTCAGTTGAAGGATTTGCTCTAGTTTTGTTCATTCGTACCTTTAAAAATGTAATGAAAAGCATGCACTGTTAAATCAAGCCTCCAGGCGTCTCTGTGGCTGTGGTTCTGCTATGAGAGGCAGATACAGGATGTTGGATTCCTGCTCACAGAGTCCATGCTCAAGGATGCTGGGGAGCATAGGAAAATAGGAAATGCCATGGTGGATTGGACCCCAGGTCTGCCTAGTCCAGTATCTTATCTCCAGCAGTGGGTGGCAGCAGATGCTTCAGAGCAAGGTGAAATAAATTCCACAATAAACAGTGGTGGGATAATCTCCTCCCCACCCCTGATGGTCTCAACCTAATTCATAATAGTTAGCCATTGGTTTAAGGCCTGATGTGTGAGATTTTATATCCCATGCAAAACTCTGTGTTTTGATAGCTGCTGATATGGTCCCCAGGGACCAACTGCAACCTGGTACACCATGGCCCATTACTGGATGGAATGTCACACCTACTCTGTATGCAGTTGTAACTTCCTTGCTATCTCGTGGGGAGACTGACATATTGGAAAGAAAACTTGACTTACCAGATTTCATATTTTGTTACAAAAGCCAAATTCAAAGGGGGTTAATCTTTACACATGTAGAACTTCACAGCACACCAGGAGCCTATGTTGAGCAAACCAAGGCTGTTTTATGGATTTGCATTGAAACCAGGAGAAATTGCATCATTCCTCCAATGGTAGCAACAGCCTGAGCAGGAATTAGAGAGCAATTTCAGTCACACAGATGTTTGTGGGATGAAGTCCTGATGCTGACAATCAATTGGGTAGAGCAGGTTGTAATAAGAGAAAAGGACTGACCAAAGGAGAAATTGGATTAAAATGTTTTAATTTTGGAAACTGTCCCTTGCCCCATCATTCTCAAGAAAGAACATACCAGTTACTTGCCTTTTTAAGGCTATTTGGAATTTGAAAAATGAAAACAGATCAGAATATATTTTAATTGTTTTACATGAATATTGTTCAATAAGTGATGGTCTGAAGTGTTGTACTGACTGGTTTGGTGTAGAAGCTTTACAGCTATCCTAGCATAAAGTAATTAAATGGGTTGGATGCCTTTTAGCCAGTCGGATCACATCTTACATCAAAGTCCTATTAAAACCCTGTGTTGTGTTGTTTCATTTTGTTTCATTGCTGGTATTTTCATCCTGATATCCTGACACCTTTCTGTGAATGTGTAGAAGGAATAGTAAATATGGCAGGTGACCAGCATTGCTTAACAGTGAAATCCTTGCTGATATTAAACACAAAAAAGAACCTTACAAGAAGTGGAAGATTGGACAAATGACTAGGGAGTTGTATAGAAATATTGCTAAGGCATGCAGGAGTGAAACCAGGAAGGCCAAATAAGACTTGGAGTTGCAGCTAGCAAGGGATGTTAAGAGTAACAAGAAGGGTTTCTACAGGTATGTTAGCAACAAGAAGGTGGTCAGGGAAAGTGTGGGCCCCTTACTGAATGGGGGAGGCAAACTAGCGAAAGCGGATGTGGAAAAAGTGAATATAGTCAATGCTTTTTTTGCCTCTGTTTTCATGAACCAGGTCAGCTCTCAGACTACTGCACTGGGCAGCACAGTATGGGGAGGAGGTGACCAGCCTCTGTGGAGAAAGAAGTGGTTCAGGACTATTTAGAAAAGCTGGACAAGCACAAGTTCATGGGGCCGGATGCACTGCATCTGAGGGTGCTAAAGGAGTTGGCGAATGTGATTGTAGAGCCATTGGCCTTTATCTTTGAAAACTTATGGCCATCGGGGGAGGTCCCAGATGACTGGAAAAAGGCTAATATAGTGCCCATCTTTAAAAAAGGGAAGAAGGAGGATCCGGGAAACTACAGGCCAGTCAGCCTCACCTCAGTCCCTGGAAAAATCATGGAGCGGGTCCTCAATGAATCAATTTTGAAGCACTTAGAGGAGTGGAAAGTGATCAGGAACAGTCAGCATGGATTCACCAAGGGCAAGTCATGCCTGACTAACCTAATTGCCTTCTATGATGAGATAACTGGCTCTGTGGATGAGGGGAAAGCAGTGGACGTGTTATTCCTTGACTTTAGCAAAGCTTTTGATACAGTCTCTCATGTATTCTTGCCAGCAAGTTAAAGTAGTATGGGCTGGATGAATGGACTATAAGGTGGATAGAAAGCTGGCTAGATCATCAGGCTCAACAGGTAGTGATCAATGGATCCATGTCTAGTTGGCAGCTGGTATCAAGCGGAGTGCCCCAAGGATCGGTCCTGGGGCCAGTTTTGTTCAATATCTTCATTAATGATCTGGAGGATGGTGTGGATTGCACCCTCAGCAATTTGTAGATGACACTAGACTGGGAGGAGTGGTAGATATGCTGGAGGGTAGCGATAGGATACTGAGGGACCTAGACAAATTAGAGGATTGGACCAAAATAAATCTGATGAGGTTCAACAAGGACAAGTGCAGAGTCCTGCACTTCGGACGGAAGAATTCCATGCACTGCTACAGACTAGGGACCGAGTGGCTAGGCAGCAGTTCTGTAGAAAAGGACCTAGGGGTTACAGTGGACGAGAAGCTGGATATGAGTCAACAGTGTGCCCTTGTTGCCAAGAAGGCTAACGACATTTTGGGCTGTATAAGTAGGAGCATTGCCAGCAGATCGAGGGACGTAATCATTCCCCTATATTCAGCATTGGTGAGGCCTCATCTGGAGTATTGTGTCCAGTTTTGGGCCCCATACTACAAGAAGGATGTGGAAAAATTGGAAAGAGTCCAGCAGAGGGCAACAAAAATGATTAGGGGGCTGGAGGACATGGCTTATGAGGAGAGGCTGAGGGAACTGGGTTTATTTAATCTGCAGAAGAGAAGAGTGAGGGGGGATTTGATAGCTGCTTTCAACTACCTGAAAGGGGGTTCCAAAGAGGATGGATCTAGACTGTTCTCAGTGGTAGCAGATGACAGAACAAGGAGTAATGGTCTCAAGTTGCAGTGGGAGAGGTTTATGTTGGATATTAGGAAAACCTTTTTCACTAGGAGGGTCGTGAAGCACTGGAATGGGTTACCTAGGGAGGTGGTGGAATCTCCTTCCTTAGATGTTTTTAAGGTCAGGCTTGACAAAGCCCTGGCTGGGATGATTTGGTTGGGGATTGGTCCTGCTTTGAGCAGGGGGTTGGACTAGATGACCTCCTGAGGTCCCTTCCAACCCTGATAGTCTATGAGTCTATGAATCTGATGGCAGTTACTTTTGGGTTTGGGGATAATTCTGGATTTTCTATGCTCTAAATATACATTCAATATAAATATTTATGTTCATATTCTTTTCCTCTTCCCCACCACACCCCACACACCTTTTATTCATATTGAGTAGCGTCTTATTCTGCTATTAGTTATACTGACTTCAAATCATTATTCAACTTGTGTTAGGTTGCAAAGTCTGACCCATAGTTTGCACAACTTGCTGGGACTTTTTGCTTTTAGGTAAAGTAAGAAGTTATGCATCTAATTGTGTTCTTCTATTCTTTAATTTATCTGCACCAAGTGGAAACACTTTAACTGTGGTAAGGTTCAACAATTAAATAGGCCCCTTTATCTTTCTGGTTTGATAGGCTCTTTTATGTTCTGTTTTACTTTTTGAGTTTTAAGAGAAAAGTTGCTAAGGGGTATCTAAGAAAGCAAAAGCATTTTATATAAAATGTTTACTCTCTCCTCTCTCTTTGAAAAATCAGGAACTCCAAAAGAACCTATAATATAAGTGTCAATATTTGGGCTTCCAAATTTTATAGGCTTCATCTGTAGTCGATAATTTAGTTAAATTCCACAGGAGCATGTTTAAACTGCACACTTAAAGTAATTTAGTGAAAATGGTTAGCAACTATTCACAGTGTTTTATCAGTTGATAATTTGCTGATTCCATTTCTGGAAGCTCCGCTTAATTTAGAAAAGTAACAGAACTTGCAGCCACCTGCTTCTGTGTAATTGCTACCTATGCAAACTTGGTCAGATGACTCTGTCTATAAGCTCGAAGGTCAGAGTCTCTCTTCTTATTCTTAGCATGTAAAAGGAGCCTCATCTTGTAAGGTCTATTTATGCGCTGTGGAACAAGGTATCTCATTAGATGTAGGCAAGAACTGGAGCAAGTACTTGATAGGTCAATAGGTGATATTTAATTTAAAAATATTAAACCACACAGCTGGCAAAAAAAAAGTAAGGAATGTGTATTAGAGAGAGGGAAAGAAAAAGGATGTAAGTAACCTAAAGGACGGATGCATTAATCTGTTTTGAATTAAAAATTAGAAATTAAGGGCCAGGTTTTCAAAGTGAAGCATGTACAATTGTGCAGATCTTTTTTGTGTGCACGTAAAATTTATGTGCACAAATGCTGGATGCATGAAAGCCAAATTAGGTACTGGTGTATATTTGTGCATGACTGTGGGTGTCTGAATGCATAAATTGTGTGTGTAATTGTCTGTGCTTAATGTTAGGAAAAAACATAGCTCAAGATCTATATATTTTTTTCTTTGTCGAGGAATATGTTAATGGTTATATTTGGGGCCTGATTTTCAAAACAGTTACTTGTTGTTTTCAAAGCAATCCAACAACATCAGATAGGCCAAATGATGGAAATGACTCAACACTTAGAAAAGGGAGTTGTGCTCCAGCAGGAATATTGTGAGGAATTATCCCTTGGGCAGATAGAAAACCTCTTGGAGCTTCTAGGTGCACAGCTCTGTTTGCCTGCTAGTATACCCTAGCAGCATGCAGCTGTCTCCTATCCTCATAGCTGGCTGGTTTCACTGGTCAGCATATAGGGATGGGAGTCATGGTCCCACCCTTCTGAGCCTTAACACACCATGATTACTAAGGGAAGAGGGACAGGACAGTCCCTGGCTTCACAGGAAACATGAGACTAAAATTCTGTCCAGTGGAATTTTCTTGGGAGAGGCTCCTTAGGCTCTCCCCTTTCTAAGCATTCATAAGGACCAGGCACATTCTGAAACTTAGTTAAAAGTTGCTTTGCGGTTATAACTGTAATGCTTTGCAACTTTTTTGTGTGGCTTTATTGAATGTTGATGCTTTTGAAAAGTGGAAAATGATGACACTGGGTATATGTGCCTTGTTCACAGGGCTGAGGTCTTTAGAATGAGGATTGGAAGGTGAGAGAGGTGTAGAAAATCTAGGAGACAGAACATATGTGTCAGACTCATTAATTCCTGGTTTACTGCCAATCCCCACTACACCCTCTGGTATTTTGGAAGAAGGTAAATGATTATACTACTCTTCTTATCGGTGAACCAGTGGGTGATGACTATAGATTTGGAGACTGATTTGTTACCTTGAGGACTTGAACATGCATTTCAGTTTCCAGCTGAGTACCTTCCATATATAATATATATATACACACTTCATAAATACTGATGTTCCAGACGCAGCTGGAGATTTTAGCGGGGGGCATGTTTCTGTTGCAATAAGGACAATGTGCAAAGTTTTCAGCTCTCTTTCACATACAGCATCAACCTCTTGCAGAGCTTGAACATCACATGCTATCTTTTCTTCATTGCTTTGGCCCAAAAAGTAACCAATTATATTAAATATGTTGCATTTACAGTACAACAGGACCCTATTTGGAGTCCTTAGGCACATCTTCTGTAGAAATAATAATACATAATAAAGTACATGGTGAGTCCATAAGTGGTGAGTGACTCCCAGGGATTCAGCCTGACTTAACAATTAATTTTACTTGTAATATCAATGATTCTGTTATTGGAGCAGCTGAGAACCCGCCCCTCCTGCCACACAAATAATAATAATTAAAAAAAAAAAACAGAGTGAAACTAAAGAAAATGACCCCTGCCTTACCTAAAATACAAACTGCTGCTGATTTGTAATGTCAGCCAGAGTTGAACTGTTAATTATTTTTTTATTACTGTGTGTTTCATGCCCCTTTATCTTCCTGGTTACTTTCCTGGAAGCACTGAGACATTGCAAGAAGACTTGTTCTTATTGTATTTCTAGGCTGACGGTGTAAACAGAAATACCAAAGCATGTGTCAAAAGAGGCTGTCCTCAGCCCAGTATTACAGACCTAGTAACTAAGATAAGAACTGCATAAGCATCCAAGTGAACCGGGAGCTCTAGTCAATTTGAGATTCAGTCATCACTAATAAAAACCCACTTCTCTGTTCATAGATACCCCTTGGATTCAAAGGGGATGTCTGAAAGACAGAAGTGCTATATCTTCACTTGCTACGTTAACTATTGGGAAGAAAAAATGCACTGAGCAACAGTAAGATAACAAGTATTTTAAGTGTTATCACCAGGAAGGTGTAATGTAGTTCATAAACAGAGAACTGCTTCCTTCTTTTAACAAGATGTGCACAACAGGGGTGAAAGTAGGGCGGTACGGTGTACCGATAAAAAGTAGACGCCAGTACCAGCCTGTACCGCTGACTTTAACATCGCTTCCCCTTTTGCACCATCCATCGGCAGCCTGCAAAAGGGGCAGCGACGACCCAGCAGGGCCGCCGATGGGGAGCGCAAAAGGGACAGCGAAGTTAAAGCCTTGTTGCCCCTTGTCCCCCCTCCCCCCAGCTGCTGACGGGAGCCCTGGACCCTTTAAATTGCCGCTGGAGCCCCAGGCCAGGCAAGGCAGATGCTGGGACGCTGAGCCTAGTCCCGCCCCTTCTGCCAGAGGCTCTGCCCCTTTTGGGGGGGGGAGCAAAGCTGGCCCCATACCGGTAAGAGCACCCCGGTACACAACAAATGCTATCAATACTCCATAAAAATCCATGTGCCCTGTCCAAAATGTACAAAATGTCATGACAAGACCAGCCTGCTAAAACTGAATACATGGCAAGGCAGGATACCAAGAAAACCATAGATTATGGATAATTTTCCTTGTGAAGAACCAGAGTACACTGTTTTTATAATAGTATCCATGTATTTTTATACATTTTATTTATAAGCCACATACATGGTTGAAAAGCAATTGAGACTGTTGCCTCTTTTCAAGGTTTACCCTTTATTTTGATGTCAAGTTATTTTTTTATATGCAATGTTTTTCTTCCCACTAACCCAACATATGGGAATGTTTAAGTTTCAGAAAACCTACATATCACAGATTCTTCCTGTTGTCCAGTCATAGCTTTTTGTTCTTTGGACTTCATGCTTTTCTGCAGCCCTTTTGCTCAATTATGAAATCTCTTGAAGCAAGACTCGTGCTTTAACTTTACATCCATTCCTTAGAGGAGAAGAGAGTAAAGGAGATATGTAATAAACCCAGTCAGAAATAAAACTGTAAATAACCATTTCCAACTGAACCAACCTTTCAGAATTTTTGGCAAATCGAAAAGTTAAAATAAACTGTTTAGATTCTGAATTTTATTTTGTTTTTAGATTATTAATTACATTGAAGGGCATTTCTAAACACAGTCATTTCAACCCAAACAATCAGAACATTTCATTTTGAAAATGCTGAAACAAAGCGTTTCAACTTTTTTCAGATTTTTGGGGGTCGTGGCTGAAACAATTCAGCAAACCTCACATGAATTTGCAAAACATTTTGACATTGCTAAATCTGCATTTTTGCTGGAAAAAAAATCTGCTGAAAAATGTCATCCAACTCTATTCACCCCCCCATCCTGCATTTACTGGGTGCCCAAAACTTCCAGTGAGCTCCCATTGCACAGATGAGGCAACTGCAACAAAAATTTCCCCAAAGTCACAGAAGAGTCAAAATTGGAGCTAAGATTAGAATTTAGGAGTTCATGGCTCTTAGTCCTGTACTTCCAAGCCACCTCTCTTATCATCTGATCTGATGCTCATTGAATTCAAAGGAAAGACTCCCATAAACTTCACTGGACATTACTGATCAGTATTGTGAGGTTTTGGGTTTTTTTGTGTGTGTGTGGTTTTTTGTTTGTTTTTAAAGCAGCCAAGATTCTCAAAAAGTATTAGTGATTTTGGGTCCCAATGTGACTTTTATAGGTGCCCGATTATGAGAAATTTCTGACCCTTTCCAGGTGTCCCAAGTTGGGCAACCAAAATTGTTTAGAAAATCTTGGCTGACTGATTGAAAACATGTGGCTGAACTGGAATATGTATTTACCTTTGTGCTCTTCTGGTTTTTTAGGTAAATAATCTGTACTGTATATCCTTCAATGAGAGGTTTTTGTTTTGTTATGTTTTTTAAACAATGTTACATCCAAGGAAATTTTATACTAGATTTACTATTTTAAGGGAATTTTGGTTGGTTACCTGCAATAACCATCCACAGATGATAAAACTGGTTGTCAATTTGAATGCCATGTAATTTTATAGAATAATTACCAACATTACCCAGGTATTAAAGGTGAATTACCAGGAGTAATGAAATTTTAATAGTCACTAGCCACCTGACCTAATATCAAATTTAAAGTCTGATTTATCACTAACTAACCACCCTTCTAGACCACTGATTCCGAGCTAAAACTGTTCAGGCTGTTTCTTTTTTAGGCTTTAAAAACTTTAGTCACACACAATTTCAACCGTTATAGTTGTCTCTTGTGTTTAGGAAACCATATATTTTTTGCTTTAAAAAAGGTGACAGTTAACAATACCAGTTACCACGACCTGTGCTTATTTTTTTTACAAGTATCTGAGTATTCATTTCTCCAAATAAACAAGCAATTATTACACAACAAAACAGCTATTTACAAATATCTGTATTCCATTAACTAAAATAAAAGTGTTTTCCCCTTTTTGTTTCTCACAGGATTGATACATTTAGTACCCAAGAATTATTTTGAAATAATCCCAAGGCTTTCACAATTTACAATCAGCAAATTGTCTCTG
Source organism: Terrapene triunguis (assembly GCF_002925995.2). NCBI lineage: Eukaryota > Metazoa > Chordata > Testudines > Emydidae > Terrapene > Terrapene triunguis. Next base: position 2,650,006 of record NW_020664497.1, on the reverse strand, counting down.
TCACTAGATTTTATTACCCTTGTCTGATTATTTCAGAAAAGGTAATTGCAGATCATTTTACTATGACTTAACATCTGAACTCCCTTATTATTCCCAAATAATTACTCAGTGTTGTTCCAAAATGATATGCCCTGACTTCAAAACTGATTTCTGTGAGTCTGGAAAATTTGATATGAGGCAGGACTCTTTTTTCCCCAAAAGAATGAACCATAAGGAATTTTAGTTATTTTATTTACCTTTGCTGCAATCTGTTGCAAAGGGTGGGTTCTAAGGCTGTCCCAAAGCATCACAGGAGTGTTCGTTTACAAGTCTTTCTGTAATTTTTACAAAGTGCTCCGAGTTCACTTGGCAATTATGACTAAAATGGCATGTACTCTTGAGATGTTTGTGTTAGATTCATTAGCTAAATCATTGGCACAATACCCACTTGATCTCCCTGGTCTCCCAAACCCAATCCCTTTCTTTTGTCTGTCTCCAGGTGGTTGCCGACAGCATTCACAACCTCCACAGTGTGGGAACATACTGTGTCATGATTCCAATCTGCTTTGCAGCACATGCTGCTGTATGCTGTGTTGCATTCTGTTCTCATTTCAGCTACACTCAGAGAAATCATAATTGTGTCCAGTATTCCTCTGACAATTAAATTCCTTTCCTAGTGGTTTAGCACCTTCTAGCAGGGTTTTGCCATGGCATTTTATTGTATTCCATCCATTTTAACCCCTACCAGCGATCTCTTAAAGGGGCAATGGTAGTGTATGATCCCCATTTCCTTTGTCAATGTCAGTTCTTCCTTTATATTTTGCATCTAACCCAAATCATCTGCTCCTGAGGTCCTATCCCTATTCACAGAATTCCAACCTGCTGTGAAGCTAAAGACAACTCAGGCTTTCCCGCACTGTGCTGACAGCCTGTTTTGGACAGATGAATGCTAGATCTGAAAAGATAATTCAGTTTCCATGTGTATTCAGTGCTTGATCTCTCTGCTGAGATTGCCAACGATTCCACACACAGTTATGTTAGCTTTAAATAAACAAAATGGTAATATCGTGACCCAAAGTGAAAGTAACCAGGTCTTTTAAAAGTAAGACTGACAGATTGTTGTTTCCATATAACACAATTCAGGGATGAAGTGTCAGCCTTAACTTCAAATATGTGGCCTTTTTATTGATTTTTGTCACCACCTTCACACTATACTTTAGTTTTTTCTCCCTCATGAATTAGTTTGGTTTACTTGCTCAAAATGAAAGAACACATTTTCCTTCCTCCTCCAAGCCATTTAATTCTCTCCATTAATTTTTTTTCTCTTGGGATTATGTTGGGGGTTAGTCCTGAAGTCAATACATGCTTGAAAAAGTGATCATTCTTTTCTTCAACTGTTACTGTTGCTAGAATTCAAATTGATAGAGGGCACAATTCAGGAGTTGGTCCTTGCTTATTTAGAATTAGATTGTGTGTATTTCGCTTATTTTCTATTCAACAAACAATTCTGAAAATAACATGACACTTTGGATTGCACCCTTGTTTTCTGGCTTAGCATCACAACTGATGTCAGCCCAGCTCTTAAAGTAGTAAATTAATTAACAGGTACTTCACATGAGCAAAATGTCATAGACGTAGCACATAAACAAAGGTTTTTCAAGCAATTGTTTTGTGTAGGTGCCACACAAACACTTGCAGTTTAATAACAATTACAGTTTGAGGCATTTATTCAGCTTTTAAAGATAAATATTCAGAATGTGCCTTGGTTTATAACAGTTTTGAGACAGATTTGTTGTGGCTTTATTGCTTGATGGACAAGCATGCTTTGAGATCATCAGATGAAAGGAGAAATATAAAGTGGTTAGTGTTGTCCAATAAATAATAATGATGTAAATGTCAGAGGCAGTAGATACTAAATCAGTCTCTGTTGGGTGATAGGCTTAGTACACAGTTATTGTTCTCAAGACAAGTGATATCATTTCCTTTCATACCTGGTGCTAGCAAGGCTATGTACTTGTCCAACTGCCAAACATTATAACAGTCAACAAAGGATTGAATTACATTGTTCAATGATCCAATTTAAATGTGTACTTGGGTAAGTGTATGAACAGCTATGACAAGTGGGTTATACACTTAAGCAGAATATAGTGTAAGTGGCTAGAAACCAAAACATTTGCATTGTTACTTTGAACCCATTTGGTTTTACAGACACCATTTTACTCTGAATATTCACATTATGTTCTTTTTAGTTCATAACTCAGAAGCTTAATGACCTTTTTATTTATTCAACAATTTGACATGATTGAATATAAAAATACTGGGGGCTTAAAAGAAATGCTTTGTCCTTTTGTACTGTCATTTTTATCCTCAGAAGTATGACTTATTTATACTTGTTGTTTATTGTTCCCTGGAGCAGGCTTTTGTCATGCAATGGTGAGCCCTGTGTATTCTTATTGTTAAAAAAAAAACTCTTGGAAGGAAATCAGATGCTACAATGATTGGGGGGTGGGGAATTGTCATGTATTTAGCTAGTTAGATAAAGGAGAATTAATGTAAAGGCTGGATTGCTATTAATATTTGTGTCCTTCTGTAGCAGTAGTTTGGACTCTGTGAAAAATATGCTTGATGTTTAACGGGGTCTGATTCTGCCACTTAGTACAGTACCTTACTCAAGTGAGCATTCCCATGGACTACAATCAGGCCTACTTATGCCAGGATGCTACTCATCATTGGCAATGGCTTAAATTGGGGCCCCATTTACTAGCTGTTCTTCTACAGGGCTAGATCATCACAAGGCTTTGTGGCCACACAAGACAGTAAGGGGGTGTAAGGCACCATTGGCATGCTTGTGCGGGCAACCTATACCACAGGTTACAGATGTGATGGAAGACAGAATTGCCATTTCCCCCCCGTGCAGGCTGAGGAGAGCCTTGGCGCCACCTACTCCAGTGTGCTGTCAAACCTGTGCTTCATTAGGTATAAAGTGGGTGAAAATTGCTTTGTTTCAAGACCAGGCAGGAGACTAGAATGGAGATTGCAACTCTCCAATGAACAATCTTCCTTTTGGGCTGTTCCTGGGACAGCACAACTTGCTGCTCCTTCCTCAGGGCTGATCATAAAGTGAGTGATCTAGCCTGCATTGAGGTGCCTATTCAGCAAAGCACTGAAGAACACGTGTAACCTGAAGCATGTGAGTAATCCCATCGTGCTCAGCAAAGCATTTAATGCTTAATGAAGCCTCACCCTTGTTTTGCAATCACCATGCGCATTCTTCCGTGACATCACTCCTAGCCCAGTCTGACAGGCTGAGAATATGTCTACACTGCAAAGAAAAGCCTGCAGAAGCAAATCTCAGAACCCAAGTCAACTGACTCGTGCTTGTGAGGCTCGCGCAACGGGGCTAATTATAGCAGGGTAGACATTCCTGCTCAGGCTTTAGCCTGGACTCTGAGACCTTGTGAGAGGGGAGGGTCTCAGAGCCTGGGTTCCAGCACACGTGGGAATATCTACTCTTTTTAGCCCTGTAGCATGAGCCCCTCCCAGCCAGAGTCAGTTGACCCAGGATCTGAGGCTTATTCCCACAGGGTTGTGCTGCTTTTTATGCGTAAACGTTCCCTAAGAGTCTACTGCTTGGCAGTTGCTAATAGGATAAATTGCATGAAATGATTGTAAATGGTTAATTAAACCACACATGGCACATTCTTCCAGAAACAGCTGCCCTAACATCAGCAAAAGAAGAAAACTCTGCTTCTGAAAAACTGCAGGTCACACAGTTTGTGTTCAAGTACATTATTTTGCTGTTATTGTAGCAATATTCCACATATTTAGAACTTCTTTTGTTTCTTATAAACTTATACATTGTTTGCTTTTTGTTGAATATTATTAGGATTACATCTTATCTTCCTTTCTGTATCACATTAGAGAATTGGAGTAGGAGCTTTCTTAGCCCTTTTGTGAAAGAGCAGGGATGTCTGAGTCTTCATCAAATAACTTTTCTCTTCATTATTTGTCTCCAGACAATAAAAGCAGAAGAGAAGATGTGAACTTACTCTATCCCCATGAAACATATTTATTTAAATACAAAACTTAATTAAGCAGAGCTATTGTTTTTCCTCTCATTTTTTTAAAAATACAAAGGAAAATTCAAACAATTATTTTAGTTATGCCACCTTAATATTACATTAAGTCAAGGTTCCCTTCATCAAACTCAACTCAGCCATATTCCCCATCCTATAGGTTTTATGGCATTTGAAATATAAACAGAAATATATTAAATTAGATGTGAACAAGACAAATAGAATGTCACCAAGTTAAAATTTTTGTAAAAGCTTCTCTCTTTCATTTCCTTACTTATTAAACTCCTATGTGAAAGGTTAATATTGGAATAACGTGTTTGGGTTTTTTTAATAGTGCCTTTGCTTTTGTTGTTGCTTTTTGCATTACTCCAGATCAGGGGTCGGCAACGTTCGGCACGCGGCTCGCCAGGGTAAGCACCCTGGCGGGCCGGGCCAGTTTTATTTACCTGCTGACGCGGCAGGTTTGGCCGATCGTGGCCCCCACTGGCCGCGATTCGCCGTCCCGGGCCAATGGGGGCGGCGGAAAGCGGCGCGGGCGAGCGATGTGCTGGCCGTGGCTTCTTGCCACCCCCATTGGCCCGGGACAGTGAACCACAGCCAGTGGGGGCCACGATCGGCCGAACCTGCCACGTCAGCAGGTAAATAAAACTGGCCCGGCCCGCCACGGTGCTTACCCTGGCGAGCTGCGTGCCGAACGTTGCCGACCCCTGCTCCAGATTATAACAGTGTGTTCCCTGGCTACCTAGGGGCTGCAGCACTGCCTGGGTCCTTCACCACCTTCAGAGGTGGTTCCATTTCCCCATCCTTGGCATGCCACCTACAACAGGGCTTGAAAGGGGCTTGGCTGACTTCCTGTCAGAATTATCTCCTGGCTGTTTTTACCTGGTATACAGGAGCCAAGCAGGGGTGATGATCTCACCTTTTGGTGGTTTATTTTTGAAGGACCATCTGGTGCACCTCAAATCTCAGAAAGTACTTCGTGTAATAATAAATAGTAGTGAGATCCACCTTCCAATTACTAAAAAGATTTACTTTCTGGAATCTTCAAAATGTTGCCTGTCACACAATTATAAAATTTTCTTTTAAAGTCAGGCTAGTTATTGGCTTGTTAGAAAGGAATGAAAACATTGCACTTATTATATTCAGCTACCCTTTAAACTTTTTTTCTTCCTTTTAGTTAATATGTTGTCATCTCTCCAGCATTTGTAACTCCTAGCAGTTTAATTGGCCTAAACTGAGGAAGAATTCTAAGTGTGTGGAAAATTCCAGAAATGAAATATTTCTGTTCCTGGGAGAGGTGCACATTTTCCTAAAGGGTGCTTGCTTACTAGTTGCTAGAGATGGGCCCAATCTCAAACCCTGCATGAGGACAACCCAAACTCTGGGGCTTTTTGAAATCTGGATCTGAATGTTCTTTAAGAGTGGAATCTTAATTCCAGCTCTACATTTTGGGATATGAATAATCTAAATTTTGCTGCTTGACCATCTCTCTGTTGGTAATTTGGGGGAGGAACTACTTTTTCTTAGGAAAAAAAAATCAAGAACCAAACAGAGCCTTGTGTGTGCTAAAGAGAACTCCAGAATTTCCCTAGATTATTCTTCTGGAAGTGGGAGGGATTGTTTATACGTAATGAACAGGCGTTTGGACTCTCAGTACTAGCAGATCTTCCAGAATTTGCCATAAGCCAAGACTATGTATACAGAGAGATCCTTTATCCCCACCCTGGTTCCTGCTTTTTAACAGCATGGGTCCCTTGGCACCCTCTCCTGATCGTGGCTTTCTGTGGTACCTCTCCCAAAGGGGGTTCGGGAAGCAGAGGGCAGGAATTAAAGACACACAATCAATTCAAATTCTTTTATATTAACTAATATATGTAATTTTAATAGGATTTTATATATATATATAATATGTATGTATTTTACTTCCCCTGCCAGTTACCTATACTTTGGGTAGCAGCATGGAGGGGAGAGCAGCCTCTCTGGAGCTACTGAAAATCTTTCTCCCATGCCCATATAGATGGGGAATGAGCGGGAAAGGGCAGGGAATTAGTAAGACCTTGGCTCCACTCTGACAACATACCAGCCAACATTGCTGTGCTGGTGCACTGGGGAACACACACTGCAGTAGGGGTGGTGCAGGGAATGTCCCCATCCTGGAGGGGGAATCTAGGAGGCAGATTGTGGTTAAATGCTTCCTGGGCTTCTCCCCAAGCTGTGAAGCAATACACAGAGCTTGTGGCAGTCACAATTGATTTACACATCAATAATGCATTTTAAGGTCCTATTGGATGTTTATACAGTGTCACTTATACAGAGATCCTTTTCTGCTGTATCCAGAATTTTAGAGTATGGATACTTACATTGCTGCTGTTTCCTGGAGCTAATGATTTACCATGGAAACCTAGATTTTTATCTTCATCTTATCATGAGTTTTGAAACTTTAATGATGTTACAAATGACTCATCTTTAAGAAACAACTGTAAATACTAAAAATTAATTTGTAGGGAAATTAAAATGGAGAATGCACTGGTGGCTCAGATGGAGAGTGCCCGGTGCACACTGTTCTCTTTGAACTCTTTGTCCTCTTGTTTCCTAAAGGGCAAACCCTTCCCCAAATATGCAGCTCAGATAAACAAAGGGGCTAGGGAAATAGAATAAGGACTCTTCCCCAAGGTCATGAAGTGACACTAAGTCTAATCCACAGCTGCTAAAGCCATTCTGAGGTTCCTGTAGCTTCCCTGATTCCCGTGGGAGACTATCTGGTGGAGCCATGTAGTGAGTTATCATGGATCAGGGTTCCAGGGGATGCAAGAGGTGCAAATCCCGCCTCCCTCTTAGGCTTTAAATTGAGCTGCTAACCAAGCTGCTGTTTCTTCACTGATATTCTAACATGTTAGCTAATGTGTGTTGGATAAAAAGTGTCTTCTTATTCAGGTTTGCAGCATAGATGTACCCTAAGAATCTCCATCCTATGTGCAGTATGAGGTGAGAAATTTCTTAGTAAATTTCTGAGACAGATCCTCCTTCAGATAGCATGATGGCAAATTGACATATGGCTATATTGTAGTATCCTGACATTAAAAAAATGCCACTTTTCTAACTGAGCTATGCTGTTTCATTGCTGAATTTGAAACCTGTTGTAAACTTTTATTTTAGGACTTTATATGTGATAGTTATTTGCAGACACACACATGATAAAAACATTAGATACAAGTAAGTGATGTTAGTGAGCTCTATTCTCTTTATGTTTACAAATAGAGACTGTCTAGAACATTTTACAATTAAAATGCAACCATGAAGTTCTTCAGCTTCCACCTTTTAAATGAAATTTCATATTCTGACACTAAAAATTGTGTTCACATGCTGTTAATCAAATCAACATCATTTACAATATAGGTTTATTGGCAGCTGGGAAAGATAACTGGAGAGATGCTTAAAGCAAGTGGTGAAAGTCTCCAGATTTCCCTTGTGTTTTTGGGTAGAATATGTAATGAAGAAAAGAACCCAACCCCATGGAAGAGAGGTGTTTTAGAGTACAATTGTCAAAGAAGGGTGATCTTACCAATTGCAGTAACTGTTGGGGAATCATTACTCTCAGTGCCTGGGAAAATCATGTGCAACATCATCCTGGAAAATATCAAGAAACAAACAGACCTTCAACTTAAAGAGGAACAGTTTAGATCTTTGAGATGATGTGTTGACCATCTTGTTGTTGTCCAGCTATGCTGGAAGAAGGACAGGAGACACTGGATGTGGTTTAATTAGGCTGCAACTTTGTTAAATATCTGGGAGAACCCAGCAGATAACAGTGTACGGTGCAGGTAATTCCATAATCATTTCATTATATACCTGGGAGGCTTCTGTCATCCCTCACATTTATCCATCTTGGTCCCCAGACAACCCATTGCTGGACCCTCACCATCCCTCCTCTCTTGAATTATGGTTAAGGGAGGGCTATAAAGGGGAGCGGGGTTTGGCTCCCAGACTTACCAGTCCTAGGAGCCCCAAATCATGCACCCCTCCTGTTTCTGCTTCTTTAAAGAATACCTCCTTTCAATCCTTTACCAATCCATTGTATCTGATCAATGTATCCCTTCCCTATGGAGTAATTGCACTGGATATACACCACAAGGATGTGCCACCAATTAGCTTGGCTGCCTCTCCCTGCATATCTAATCAGTTTCACAGACATCTCCTAATGCCCCCTTTAATATTGGCCAAAAATGTGTCTGCTTCTAACTCTGACGGGGGATCCCATTCTCCCTGAATAATTCTGGTGCTCCATATGCTATGTCCAGATGCGAATTACTGACCCCCCCATGACACCCATGAATTTGGCCATGTCCCTATTCCCATACCTCCTGGCCTTCTCAACAGCGCTGGGCTTCTGTCTGGGAAATTCTCATCAATAATTGCCACATCAAGAAGGAAGCTTCCCAGCTTTGCTGCTTGGATATTTCATTGCCCTGCTTGCTCTGCCCTGGCTTACTGTCTGTCAGCACCTCCCTATGCAACAATGATTAATATGTCTAAATATTCACCACTCAATATTTTATCTTTAGTAGTACTGAGAAGGTGAACTCCCATTGGGTCAGCTACCCAGCATAACCATACTCGTGATTGACCATTGGGGCACCCTCTGTGCCCTGTTGCACCCCAGGTGCCTTCAGGGCAGCAATTCTATGCCACAAATTTACATTTCCTGTCAATGGGTGAGTTGTAAGGTCCCCAGAAATCACATACCCCTTCTTAAGGTCCCCCACCCTGGGGCGAGGGGTTTGCCCCACCTATTGCCCGTCTCCCAAACTTGAGCCCATGCTCAAACCATCCTATGTGGTTTATTTAAAACTCCCTAATCTGCACATGCAATCCTAGCATGCTGTGTATACTGAATGACAACATTTAGTGTAATGAAGACTTTCTGTGCCATGTAAATGGGATGGAACCAGAGAAAGGAAATGAGGGGACGCATGAGGGAGGATGAGAGTTGGAAGGAAATAGACTCAGGGGATTGGTGTACAGGTCAGAGAAAGAAAAAAGAAAGGAGACTTTAATATTAGATCTAGGAGTCAAGGAGGAAAGGAAAATACAGGAGAAAAAGATTTTAATCTAATTCTGGTTTCTCATTTTCTCTTATCATCCTACCAACCAGTTCACAAATAACATACAAAGTAAGAAAAGGAGAATTGTATGGAACTCAACCTAATGTCAGTTCCTACTAATGCAAGTTTTCCATTTTTTTAAAACTATAATATATCCGACTAATGCAACAACTAACATGATTGCTTGAACGTTAGGTTACTCCCACTAAATATTCTTAAAATGCTCTCTTTATATGATAGCCTCTCCAACTGTTTTTCTTTCTATCTTGCGTGACCTTTGGATGCTAATTATGATTACAACACTGATGGTAACAGCAAATGTTGTTACATTTGAAGCACAAAGCATTTCTGTATATTTCAACCAATTCATAACTTTATCAACAAGTTTCTCTTGAGATTGAAATGTCCCATAATTGGTCTTTAGAATAGTGGTTGGTCGGTTTTGTTTTTTTTCCAGATTTTGAGACAAATCGTTGTAGTTGTTTTACAGTTAGCTAAGCATTAACAGATAAATATATTATTTTAAACAGTATTTTAAAACCCTCAGATAACTCAAAAATGGTTAATTGTGAGAACTCCAAAGTGTACATATTCATAGTCCACAGGGAAGAATAATATAACTTTTAATCAGCTACAGAATATCAATTGAAAGCATTTATTGTGCTTACACAAATGTCAACTGAGAATGCATGGCACACACAATTAATATGAAGTGAGAGGTGGATATTATTAACCTGCAAGTCATTTCCCTCCCTTTATTGTTGGCAAGAACATCCTTGCACAATTTATTCTGTATTTTCTCATGTGCCTTAATATGTGCTGATAAATGTGGTTAATTTCTCCTAAACAGCAGTGCATCCATACATAATTAAACTTACCTCTACCTTACTTTGCTTTTTCAAATAGTGTCAATTTTACGTATATAGTTTGTTTGGGTGTGTGTGTGCATTTGTTTTTTTTCCCCCAGGTTACAGAGATTGACCTCAAATTAGGAAGTATATTTGTGATTTTCTTTTCAGATTTTTAATACAGTTGGGATCAATAATAAAGGAGTTAGACCAGCAGGCATATGAGATAATCATGGTATTTTTCCTATATTTAAAATAGAAAATATGATGGCTCAACAATTCTTAAGTATATATTGAGTTTTAAATGTTGCTTACTTTATTTTACAAAAGGGGCTGCTTTATTTTGGGGGACAGAACTGTGGGTAAAAAAAACCTAGCTCATACTGAAGTGCAGCATAAGCTACTTGGTTGGTTTTCCCCTTATGTTCTATATTGAGGTTTTATGCATATCATTACTGTATGTGTCAAATACAGCCATAGCCACAAAATCTAGGAAATATTTCCAAATATTTTTTGAGATGCCTAGTTGTGTTTACTCCCTTGGAAGCAATGAAAATACGTTGCTTGAACTCCCACTAATCAGCAGACTTAAAATTTGATTTCTCAGGAAACAAAACATGCGTTTAATGTATTATTGCATTTTCAGCAGGACCTTTTTGTATCCAAATATTAATTTACATATTAAATTGCTCAGAAGTCATTAATGTATTGAGCTAACATGAGAAAGTATAGTTGAAAAGAGCTTTTTTGGTTTATAAGTGATACCATCAAATCTCAGTGTAGTGCTGTTTAATGGTATTATAATATATTAAGACTAATTTCCTGGCATGCTTTGTAATTTATTATATTAGAAATGTTATGTCAAAAGGAATATTTGCAGCATTAATTGTAGTATACTAGATAAATGTGAATTGACAGTGTAAATAACAATGACAATGAACCACATCAACCCAGTTCAAAATTATTCACCCAGGTAAATCTGAACAATAGCAATGAACCCAATGTTAATACAGCTATGAAGTACAGACTCATTATGATCTATATAGATATAAACTAATTGCAAATTATATATATATATATATATATATATAAACTGATTGCAAAAGTGATAGTAATGAAGCCTGGAGTTGCTTTGATTATTCCTAATGTCAAGACATTTGGTGCATTTTTTTAATTTAGTTTTCTGGAACTCTGTTGCAACTTCAGTAAATTAGAATATACAAATCAATTAACCCCAAATAATAATCATAACCTGCCCATCTAGTCATAACTCATTTGCTCCTGCTGGTTTTACCTACCTCTCCTATCTGTGTGCTTCTTGTATATTACAAGAATTTAGTTATTTACTTGTGCTTGGGCCTGTAGCTGAGCACAGCAGGGCCCCTCGGTTCCCGCCTCTGCTAGGTTCACAAAGTCACTCTGAGACCCTGGGGTTAGTAACCACTGGTGCAATTTATTCACAGACTTGTTCACACCACCATTTCAGTTGGTCCTTCACCGTATGCAGGCAGGAGGGAAGAGCTACCTCCCTGCTTCTGCTTCCGCTCCCTGCCTTTTCCCTTTCTTTCTGCTCCCTCCCCTGGTTTCCTCCCTCTGAGGCTTTTATTCAGCCCCAGGCTAATTAGGTGGCAGCTGTCTCTGCTTCCACAATTAGGGCCAGGTTACCTCCAGTCAATTCTAATTTATTCCCCTAAATGGGAGCAGCAACCCTTTGCCCAGCACCCTGTCACAAGGCCAAATGATGTGTTTGATAGGTGAGCAGAGTATCAGTGGTAGTTCATTTTTAACGGTTGTCATGGTAAAGGGAAGAAGAGTAGAGTGAAATCCTGGTCCCATTGCAGCCTATGGCAGAATTTCTGTGGGGCGAGGATTTCACCCTAAATGTTTTTTGCCTAGGTTTATAGGTCTTTGAGAGTTTACCATGTTTATCAAGTCTACCAAGCACTCTGGCCACTGAAGCCACCAAGTTTCTTACATATTCACTTATAACTAATCTAGTTCTTAGACTATCTTTTAACCTTCTACAGGGAGGGAGTATGGTCTGGTGATTAAAATGGAATCAGGAATTCTCGGTTCTACTCCAGACTGTGCCACAAACATGCTCTGTGGCCTTGGGCAAATAACATAACCTCTCAGTTTCTTCACAGTTCTCTACATTGTCGGAGAGTTGTGAGGATTAGTTCATCAACGTTTGTAATACTTTAAGAACCTTGGATGAAAAGTGCTATAGAAAGGCAAAGTGTTGTTGTTTTAAATTACAAGTGACAATAACAGTTTGCATTCATTTATTAGAATAAACATTTCCTTCAATTTCTCAATATTATAATTTTGTTATTCATTTGTACTATCATAGCACCTACGAGCCCCAGTCATGGACCAGGACTGTGGTAGGTGTGGTACAAATCCTGCCCCAGGAAGCTTACAGTCCAAGTATCACACAAGAGACTACAGATGGATACAGACAGACAGAGGAGTACAAAGAAATAATGAGTTAATATTGTGTAAGCAGACAATTCAGACAGAGTGAGGAAAGGGTGAATGCACACACACAAGCAGACTGAATAATGCAATGGTGGTAAACATTGTGTTAGTTCCACAATTTTTTGGGGTGGTGGAGGAGGAAGAGGCGGGTAGGTTTATTTAGTAAGTGATCAGCTAAAGGGAAAGAATGGTGAGGAAGGGGATAACAATATTATTCCCCTTTGTTTCTAATGTGGTTTCAAGTCTCTGTTGTGGAAGGGATAGAATGGCTAGAAATCTTCCTGTGACTGTTCCCTAAATTATTTGTTTAGTTTCAGTTGTTGTTGAATAGAAGTGCTAATCTACATGCTCATTCAAGAGAGGCACTCTTTCATGACATGTATAGGTTAATACAGAAATGTAAGGATCCTCATTACCCTAAAGTTACTGTTATTCTTACTAGTTTTGCAGGAATCAGTTGTGTAGGTAATTTCTTGGTTTGTTGAAAATTTAATTAGTTTTGTGTAACGGGAAGAATGTCTGTGCAAGTCTCAAAAGATGTCTGAATGGTGGGGGAGAAATCTCATAGCACCAGACAGCACACAAAATAAAAAGAAAGCATTCAGTATTGATAATGCTTCCTGCAAGATTAATTAAAAGCGCTGAGATCACATATAGAGCTTACAAATGCTAAATGTTTCAGGAACATTGCATTTGATTCACATTCTTCTGAAGCTTCATAAATAGATTTATCCTCCCAAATCACATTATTAAGAAATCTGTTTCAAGCTTAAATGGTCTGTCATTTCTATATTTTTGTGCCAAAGATGGAGCATCAGACATCTGATGTCCATTAAGTTCATGAAGATATATATTTTAATGAGTTTATTCCTGGCAATATGTACAGTATTGGCATATCTCATTTCTGCCCCACAGATTCACTAAGAAGTCCTTAGATACGTATGAATGAATAGCTCTTCAGAAGTTAGAAATAGGGATTCTGATTTTGAAGACATGGAGTCATGTGATTACTGCTCTACAGCCAAAATGCTTCTGAAATAAATGTAGTCAAACTTTACTAATTCTGGGTCACTGAGAACGAAAATGATGCTTAAAATTGTTGATTGGCTCTAGTTTTCAAGATATGCTATTGGGTCAATATATACGACCCTTGACTTGGGAATGGCGGAGGATAAGTGAGTTATAAAGGGAAGGGATCTCAATTTGAACCAGAAATGACTAAAATACATCTTTGACTGGATCTATGAATAAATCTATGACTGGGTTTAGACAGTACTTGCTTTTTAGGCAAAACAATGAATGATGCAATCTGAAGCTGGTATTGCATCATACATGATATGAATTGTATCATGTTATTCCTAGAAGTCATGGATGATGCAATCATAACGAAGCTTACATCACTCTGCTGAACAAATTGCCCTATATCAGCTCTAGAAATCATAGAGTGCCGTGCTCTCTTATTTGTCAGTGTTTGATTTTGCAAAGGGACACATTTCTGTTTAGCCAAAGTGAGCAGAGATGCCTCGTACTTGTGTGAACAGTGCAGATAACTTCTGTTATGTTTGTGGTGAAGTGACTTTTGCATCACAAAAGCGCAGTATAACCACTATGGTTAAGAAAGCCTATCACCTTTATTTTGGCTGCAAAATTGGAGATCAGGACAAGAGGTGGGCCCCACACATATGCTGCAACACTTGTGCAACAAATCTTCGCCAGTGGTTGAACAGGAAAAGGAAATCTATGCCTTTTGCAGTGCCAATGATTTGGAGAGAGCCAACAGATCATACCAGCAATTGTTACTTCTGCATGGTGCCTCCAGTTGGGAAAGGTGTGTCAAAGAAGAAAAAGTGGACTGTGCATTATCGAAACATTCCATCAGCTATACGCCCAGTACCCCACAGAGAAGGACTGCCGGTTCCTGATGCGCCAGAATCATTCTCACTTGAGTCAGACGAGGAAGAGGAAGAGGATGAAACTTCTGGTCCTGAACCATCGATGTCACAGGACCCACATTTTCTCCCATCCTCCTCCTCTGAACCACACCTCATAACACAAGGTGAACTGAATGACCTTGTCAGGGATTTGGAACTACCCAAGAGTAAGGCAGAGCTGTTGGGCTCCAGACTACAGCAGTGGAATCTCCTGGCAGGTGATGTTAGGGTTTCCATGTTCCGTGATCGTCCAAAGGATCTTGTCCCATTCTTCTTCATGGAAGGTGATCTTGTAGCCTGCAACAACATCGATGGTGTGATGGCAGCCCTCAACATCATTCACGATCAAGATGAGTGGAGTCTGTTCATTGATTCATCGAAGACGAGTCTTAACACTGTTTTACTGCATAATGGCAATGTTTTGCCATCAATTCCAGTTGGTCATGCAGTCCATATGAAGGAAACCTATGACAACATGAAACAACTTTTGAGGTGCATAAACTATGACCAACATCAGTGGCAGCTTTGTGGTGATTTGAAGGTTGTTGCTCTCTTGCTTGGTCTGCAGACTGGATACACAAAGTACTGCTGTTTTCTCTGCGAATGGGATAGTCGTGCAAGAGATTCCCACTCCATCAAGAAAGATTGGCCACTCCGACAGTCATTGAAGCCTGGGAGGAAAAGTGTTCAGCATCCACCACTTGTTGAATCAAGGAAGATTTTTGTTACCACCCTTACACATCAAGCTGGGTCTGATGAAGAACTTTGTCAAGGCCATTGACAAAACACAAGCAGCTTTCAAGTACCTCCGTGGAAAATTTCCAAGGTTAAGTGAAGCTAAGATAAAGGAAGGTGTCTTTGTTGGTCCTCAGATTCGTGAACTTCTTTGAGATGATGCATTTGACCATGCACTGCGTGGCAAGGAAAAGACAGCCTGGAAAGCCTTCCAGTTAGTGGCAATAAATTTTCTCGGAAACAACAAGGCAGACAACTACAGGTTGTTGGTGGAAAACCTCCTCAAGGCATACAAAAGCCTTGGTTGCAACATGTCACTAAAGATACATTTTTTGCACTCTCATCTAGATTTTTTTCCACCGAACTGCGGAGAAATGAGCGACGAGTACAGCGAGCGATTTCACCAGGACATTGCAACAATGGAGAAATGCTATCAGGGCAAATGGAGCCCATCAATGCTTGCAAACTATTGCTGGACAGTGACAAGAGATGCTCCATGTAATGAATACAAGAGACAAGCCAAGAAGCGCTGAGTAGACACTGAATAGGACTAAACTATGTACATAATAGTTTTTTGCCTTTTGTTTCATAATAAATTTTATTTATATAACCCTTTTGCTGATTTTTAAAGTGTTACATAAACAGGACAGGTGAAATATTATCATGTAAAACAATCATAAACACATGAAAAGACCTGGGTTTACAATTTATGATTAAAACTCTACTATCTACACAATATACATAGACATAAAATGTAAAAACTTAAATATCTTAGAAACAGTAGCCAATCAGTTGTTTTAATTGTCATATTTGAATTCAGCACATCAAAATACATAATAAATAGCACATTTTATCTCTGAAGCAGACGACTTCTCAAAAATTGTAGACCAGTTTTATTTTGTTACAATGCTAATGGCAGTGAGGAATATAATCTGTATTTTAAGTGATACATCTATCAATTTTAGATGATGTTCTAGATTTATTTGAAGAAAATGTGACTTCTTTGATCAGCCAAAGCACTAACACTCAGGCTCAAGGAATTATTTCATCACTATACCTTGTCACCTAAAAGTAGAACCAAAAGTATGGTGAAAACAACAAGGAGTCTGGTGGCACCTTAAAGACTAACAGATTTATTTGGGCATAAGCTTTCGTGGGTAAAAACCTCACTTCTTCAGATGCAAGACAGACAGACACCAAAAGTATGGTGTTTTGTCTGCAGCTTCATTATCACTGTGACATAGAAAACAAAGGGAGAGACTGTTTTATCCTGCAAATCCATACTCATTGTCTGAGTAAGTGTTTGAAGGATAAAATGAGTGAGTGATTTTTGTTTGTGAATAGTCCAATGAATCACTGTTCTGTCGTTTTCTCACCTTACATTGCCAAATGTATGCCCAGACATTAAGGAAATGTTTGCTGGAAGAGGAAGTAGTCTTTTGTAAGATGCCCTGAAGGTGATGTACCAGGGTATATGTGTGAAAGTCATATTGAGCTTCTCCTGCCACTTTTCCCTGACTGACATTTGCACTGGATGGGGCCATGTGACTGTTGGAATACTATACTATTTACTATAACATTTTAAGGACTCATTCACTTGCACCACTTCTTTTTAAGATTGTTACAATGTAAGAGCCTTTTAGTTATTCTTCCTGCATGTTTCTGATGGGCAATCATAGGAACATCTCCAAATCTATCCATTATGGAAAGTTTATAACTGAATATGGGCATAAGGCTAATTCTTTAATCAGCTATCAAAGTGCACATCAAAGCAACATCCTAAATTGGTGCTTTCCCTTCTGAACATACGATAGCCCCATTGACTTAAATGGAGTTTGTCACATGATTCAAGTTAAGCATGTGTGTAAGTGCTTGGCTGGATTGGGAATCTATGTATGCCTGAGGATCTCGGTCTCAAGCTAATTGTACACACTTGTGTCTGAATGCACCATTAAGATGACCTCATTGCTGCATCATTGTGAACTTTGGTTTTTTTACAAATTAACAGTGTTTTTATTTGACTGCCTGAGTCTTTGTCATAAGAGAACATCTATCTAGATTTTTCAGTTTATTATCTCTAATTATTAGAGGCAGCGATAGTAGCATGGTAAAAAGTGTTTTATTTCCCTTGCAAAGGTTAAGCATCCTCACCAGGATCAGTGTGTTCCTACTGGTTAGGAAGGACCTGCTATGACATTTCCTTTTACAATGAAGCCTCTATATTATTCATCCGCAGGTGTGAGAAAACAATAAGGTAATCTAGAGAAGTTTTCTCTGGATCTTTGTTTCATGCAGCACACCTTTGTTTTGAATAGCTCCTTCTTTTTGAGGAGTTATTTGTATGGCTGCTAAAAAAATTTCACAATATTCCTATAAACCACTGAAGGCAGCCACAATCAGTGACGAACAAAAAGTTCTCTTATGGCATCATACCCAATGAGAGAATACCAGATAATGATGTTTTCATATAAACAACTGTTTCTTTATTTTTCAATGAATGAGGATGTGCAGAACTGCACAGAACAATATACACCTACCTCCTACAGACTGTCTTTCCTACCTTGTTGTTAGCATGGGACTGTGAGGCCCAAGTATCTTCTAAGTGGCTACAAATGGGGAGAGACCCCCAATGTCTCATTTTCTTCAGTTAAAGCTCTAATATGTAGATTTCTTTGGTCTTACAACATCTGCAACTTGTAAACCCTGAAGGATCAGCTTATCTAGTCAGAATGAAGGTACTGTACTTAAGGTACTTTGGAATGAAAGCATTTCTCCTACCAGAGAGAAATGCTTTCCATTGTGGATAGATTACTCCTTTAACCATCCAATTGTTCTACCAGCCTGTTAAAAAGTTTGAACATATGTATATAGGGCTTACATCAAGAGTTTTTCACAGCTTTCATTTTACGTAAATGAAGTTTATATCTTTATTATTGTCACCTCATGTGCCTTATACCACTAGTCTACTCCAATAGGCTAATGCCACATTGGGATCTTTTCAAAATTCTGGCGCTCTCAGCAGTGAAGTTCCAGGGATCAGTAGCTGATAAGGAGAAACACTTTACAATACAGTACTTGTGGTTGTTGCTGGGTGCAGTGCACACTACCACTAGCTTTGCCAATTGTGTTGTCAGTATAATGAAGGGAAAAAATGCAGGCAACACACTGAATATAGACAGGGAGCAGATCTATTGAATTAAGATGGTGCCATTTTTACAAAGGCCTTTCTATGGCCATAACCATACATTCCTTAAAACAATGTTTTGAAGGACTAACATAAAAGATTTTAAGTGGGTAAGAGAATTGACAGTGAGTTTAATCCTAGAATTCAGTGAATCCATGCAGTGAATTAATTGTTGAGGTATGTTTTATGAAAGAGACTTGTAAAGCCAAATCACTGTATAATATTATTCTTTTGTTTAGCCCTATCGAGCATTCTTTACACACAAATGGTCTCCTCAAAGTCAATGAAACTGTTCATATTTGAAAAGGCTACAGAATCAGGCCTATAACTTAAGGTCTAGCTTGTCTTAAAGTATGGCCTGGAGCAGGGCGCTGTGCAAACAGCACCAACCCAGGAGTAGCCGTATGAAGAATTCTGACAAAGGAATACTCTTTCCCTGCTTTCTCCATGCCATGGGGGTGAATATGGTAATTTGCTAGTAGACTAGATTCACAACTAATTATCTCCTGCCAGCTCAGTGGTGCTGACCTGCAAGTAAGCGAGCCAAGGCTCTGCCCATTCCCCATGTGAGGGAGTAGGCAGACAGGTAGAGCCTGATTACTCCTTCCTACATACCTGGACCCAAGATCTGGGTAATCTTGCACTGTGGTGTAGGAAGAGTTCTTCCTACTTGAATATGTAATGCAAGTCACAGGTTAGTTTATTAAATGTAGTGTTCTCCAGCTCGAGACCCATAAGGTTAGAACATGGAGTCTCAAGGATCAAACAAGGACACACTGCATGAATTGAAAAACGTGGATTATTTATCTAAAGTTTGGCGTTCTTAAGCAATTTAAGCTTGCAAAATGCAATCACTGAATGAATTTAATCTTTCTGTCAGTTTCTATGAATCCTCAAAACCAGTTAATATTTTTGCATATTTTTAAGCAATGCTCAAAAATAAAATTCCTCCTGGAGAGTGAAGATAATATCCTAATAAATGTCTCTAATATCCTGCTTTGTTCACAATATATCACTGTAATTATTAAACAGACAGAAGTGAATGCCATAAGAAACCATCTACCATGCCCCACGCTTCACTACATCTCATAAGCCTGTCTTGTAAACTCTAATTAAAAATATAGTGCAATAAAAAGAGACACGACTCAGTGCTAATAAGTACCTGTTAATTTTGCTTCTTGTTTATGATGGAGCTGCTTGAATCAGAATCTAATGTAATATCTAAACTGTGTTGAACACATCCAGCAGGGGGCATCCATGTTTTTTATAGATTAGAGGTATGAGAAATGAGCAGTTAACTCATATGCAATGTTATTGAGAATGGATACCAGACAAGATAATTTTATCCTTTCCTCACAGTGAGAATGGGTATATGTAGATCCAAGCATGGAGGATTGAATATCGACACTGATATATTTTGATGCCTGTGCTGTTTATTTTGAAATGTTCAGGTACTGAGTCTATTCTAAAGTGGTGATTAAGGTTAGAGAGTCACTTTGAGATTATTTACTCAGAGGAATAAAGACTCGGTGAACTGCTTAGGTAACATATTAGAGACTCGGGTGTGGAATCTGTTGGCTGTACAACCATTTAGTTTTTCTCATTTCAAATTTTCCTAAATTCGGTTAGTTATAAAGAAACTGGAACTTCTGGTGCTATAAAAATGAGGTTAGCATTTCTGGTACTGCAGCTGAAGCACTGTTTTTAGCAATTACAATCCATAGAATTTCTAAGTAGACATAGTTAATGTTTGCGCACATAAAAAATGGCCCTTGCCTTTTTTTTCATCAAAACCTTTTGAAACTTGAATTTTGTGCCCAGCTCTAAGTTCATATTTTTATTTTGTCTCACAGGTTTTTCACATGCTATCACATCTTGTATTCCTTTCTGTTTCCTGTGAGGCTTCTGATTTGCTCCTGGGTGGGGCTGTGTATTTTTTTTTTCTTTTGAATGTTAGCTGAGGGCCTCCTGTTTCCTTCAT
Source organism: Terrapene triunguis (assembly GCF_002925995.2). Classification (NCBI taxonomy): domain Eukaryota; kingdom Metazoa; phylum Chordata; order Testudines; family Emydidae; genus Terrapene; species Terrapene triunguis. The sequence goes on along the minus strand of NW_020664497.1, from coordinate 2,629,689 downwards.
TTGGTCCATTATGATAGCTAATTTTTAAAAAAATGCTGTACAGTTAATTTAACTCCGTATGGGAGGCTTCATTTTATTTGTCGCCAGCAAATGCTCTCCTTTTTCTGAAGGCCCTTTCAGAGTCGCCTCCAAAAACGGCATGTCAGGACTAGAGATGTGTGGATTAGCTATTAAAACCAAACCAGTCCAAATCTCAGCATGTTATGTGACTCAAAGTGAATCTGAAATTTATAATGTTCAAATCAGTTTGACTTCATACTCCCAAAGCTCCATTTTGTTGACCTTCAAAAAGCCCTCTTTCTATCCTCCAGCATGTTTCTCTCCGCCCCTTCTCCTACTGACTGTCTCAAGCTTTGGTCTCTTTGACCTTTCTGAATAACTGGTACTGTCCCAGTTAAAACCTTGACATAAAATTGCTAGCCCATTGTGGTCGGTGCTGTACATACGACAAAGACACTCTTCCTGTCTCAAAGAGCTTATGATCTGAGAAAAATAGTTTTTTCTTTATCCACTTCTTCTATAGATCAATAATCATGTTTCTGCCTCTTCTCTTTATTCATTTATAAGGAAACTTCAAAACCTGTCAAAGTGTAGTCAACTTATTAAAATATTACAGTATTACTTCCTCCACAATTGATAAATATCTAAAGTGAAATCAAAATAGTTCCAGATACAGAGCCGTTAGAAAAAGGTAAATAAGTTTGATTTTAATCATGTCTTATTTTTGCTCTTTACTATCATTTCTAATGCACCGTGTTTAGAAAAATATAACTGAATAGTTTGTACATTTATGATGAAAAATTCTTCCACAACTTCCTTTAGAAACTCTGCAAAAAACGAATTGTATTAATCTTTCTGTGCTCACTCCCTCTTTGCTGCTGTATTGTTTTATTTTGATTTTGTTGAGTCTCCACACAGGAGTCTGCATGTTTGGATCGGTTTGCACCATCAGGGACAGAGTTTGTAAGCTCATCCATGCATATTTTTGTCCAGGGTAACATGCCATACATACAGCTGGTGACTATATGAATAATTATGTTAAGAATGATAGTTACATAGTTTAAAATATTTTTAACTATGAAATATTTTAAAATATTCTCAATATAGAGAGAAATGCTTCAAACATAGACTAACAAAAATCATGCAATGAGAGAGGAAGGCTGATCTTGTCTTGAACCATAGGACTAGACGTCAAATATAGGCTCTGCCTCTCCCTTTGAGCAAGTCACTTAAGCTCTTGTGCCTGTTTCTACTCTTTGTGTAAAACAGGGATAAAAATATCTACCAGATTGGGGTGTTCTGCTGCTGAATTTATTAATGGCTGTATAGTTTTTTTGAGATTCATTGTTGAAGTTCAAAGTTAATATTTGTTCATGGATTTAGTCATATCTAATTATACGCATTTTAAAGTTATTGCATGGTAGAAATGAGAGAGCACCAAAACCTTGATCTGCACACCACTGGGCAATTCAGTTTGCACTCTGAGGCTGATTGAGACCATTACTATTAAACAGCAAAGGCTCCATTGAAGTCAACAGGAATGTTACCATTGGCTTCAGTAGACTGTAAGCTCTTTGGGGGAGGAACTATCTTTTTTTTCCGGGTTTGTACCTAGCACAATACAGTCCGGGTCTGTGACTGGGGCTCCTAGCTACTATTGTAATACAAACAAACAATAATAATCATAGAACTCATATAGGACCAGGATTTCACCTTAAATGTTTACAGTTGGAATTTGTTGGACTATCCTATTGTTGCTAGGAATATTCTTTCAATAGCTATTGCTGTCATAGTTGAAATGCAAACAGATTCAAGCTGTGTTGTATTTCCATGACTTGCTGTGAGAGCTCCAGTGATGACAAAGATAGTTTTAAGGACTGCAGTGGATTACTCAACAGTGTTTGTTACGTTTATATTCTATTACATTTTAGGCTACATCTATACTACAAGCCAGGGTTCTGATCCCCTTCTTTGTGTACACAAACCCTCATTGACTTGCATTCAGCTAGCACAAGCATAAATAGCATTGTAGCCACAGTAGCACGGGTAGTGGTAGCGGCAGCATGGCTCAGTCTTGCTGAGTACAAACCAACCTGAAACTGGTGGGTATATACTTAGCACACCTAAACCCTACTGCCACTACCTATGGCTATACTTATATTCATGCTCGCTCAATGAGTATGTGTACACAAGCAGAGGAATTATACCCCTGGCTCATAGTGTAGGCATAGCCTTAAATGAAAAGGTGGCAAGGATCTAGCTTCAGAAGTTAATTAAATGCTATAAACAAAGTACTTCTGTTTATGGCTTGAATTAAGGTCATTAGCATTCCACATGGGGAAAATATTCTGAACTTCTAAGTACAGTTGCCTAGCGTACCCAGGTAGCCATGGCAACAATTGAAATCTATCCTTCTAGAAATTTTTGTCTTTCGTTTTGTTTAAACTCTTTTTTTTTTTTTTTTTTTGGTCACTATATCTGTAGCAATTGCAGCCTGAGAACTGTAATGCTTTGATCTGCAGTTCGTTTTGAGACAGTCTAGTATTTTGCTGGAAAGTACATTCAGTTATTATCTTTATATAGTCTGTTCAGTTAATTCCCTATGAACATGTTTAGAATTAGCAGATAAAAGTGCATGAGAAGGAAGAAGGAATTTTCTCATTCCTATATTCCACAATTTAATGCACTCCTGGTTAGTTGTCAAAAGCTAAAGTCAGATGTAACCCATGAGCCATATGACTAATAGCAGTATTGAGCTAGAACTAAGCAAATTGTTTTTGGATAGAAGATCCTAATTTAATAGAAGTTAGATTTTTCTAACTGAAAGTCAGAAATTGCTGACTTGTTAAGAAATATAAATGAATTGTATTTCATCCACAGTTCATTTGTCTTTCTACCAAGTTTACATCAAAGAAGGCAAAGTATTATGTAAAGTACAGATACAATCTGACTCTGTTTCATGAATGTTATTCAGGATTATATCAGAGGAACATCTAAGACCTTTTTTATGTCTACTTATATACAAGAAGAAAGCACATTTTACTTTTGACTGACATTTTTTTTCAGAAGACTAAATAAGGGAGAACTGTGCCAAACAAGTTCTTTGCCCTGATCCAGTGTTTAATTTAGTGCAGTACTAAGTGTGTGAAGTTAGTGGGATGACTCACAGTGGGTAAAGTTAAAAATGTGTTTTTAAAAAAAAGTCTTTGCACAATTGAGGCTTTAGTGCACAGCCTAGTATGGTAAAGGACATTTGAGATGGAGAGGAGGGTGGAATGTGTCCTAGAAAAGAGGTGCTTTAAATAGTTTTTGAAGAGGAGAAGTTGGAGTCTGGGGGGAGGGTGTTCCATGAATTGGGGGCAATATGCAGAAGCAGAGAGACAGTCAATGTGGGGATTTAGGAAAAAGGTGAAATCTGGCCAGATTGATGGGAGCGTAGGATGATGATGGCATACATTTGAATGGACCTGGACGAATGAGAGATGAAACAGAAGGAGGATGTTGAGTGTGAGACTGCCATAGATAAAGCAGATAACTATGGAATGTATTAGTGTTTTAGCAATAAGGATTGAGAGGAAGAGATGAATTTTGGAGATACTGTAAAATTGGAGATAGCAAGGTCAGCTGAATACTAAGATGTGTGCGGGAAAGAAAACAGAAGCTGATATTTAGGTGATGAGAGGATGGAAGATTACAAGATGGGTAATGAAAGGATGAAACTGACAGTAAAGGAGCAGGAATAGATGAAAGGATAAGAAGCTTATATTTAGAAAGTGTCAATTTTAGACATGAGGGGCCAACTTTTGTGCTAACTTGCACCCTATGAAAAAAGAAAATCAAAAGGGTTGCAAGAGAGTGAGCACAGAATTTTCCCTGTTGAGTATGAAATGATGAGAAAACATCAAGAAGAAAATATCAGAGAAGCAGACAGAAATGTGGGACTGGACATAGGGTGAGAGGTTGGGAGTGTAGAGAAAGATTTGGAAGTCATTAGCAAAGAAGTGCGATAGTGGTGGCCCTTACAAACTTGCCAGTTTTACCTAAGGAGAATAGATAAAGCTACGAATACATATTTAGTTCTCTAAGGCAATTGAAAAGTGTTTAGGAGCCATGCTGCAGTAGAGGGCACGAAAATGAATGAGCACCCCTAAGGAGTGAGAAGGCTGACTCCTGCTAGACTGCTTGTCTGTTGGGATAGTGCTAGACTACAGTCAGTTTTAGAAAATTGACCACACCCTATCAGTAGGAAGACACAGGCTGATTAGAGTTTTAAGGACATGTTTCTTTTCTTCATATATTTTTGTTAGAATTCTTGTTTCATATCATGTTTGTGAGCAGAGGGACCAAAGGATTGGAGGGATTGCAAAGGTGACTTAGGGATACCTTTGCATCCCTGTGATTCCTCCTTCCCAATTTCTCCCAGAGATGCCAGGTGTGACGGTTGAACCCCCATTCTGGGATGCCACCTGATATACTGGGATTTCGCTGAGCCTGCCTGCTTCACTAGCCTGGGCTCTCTTTCCCTGTTTTGCTGAATTAGGCTTTCTGGCCTCTGGTAGCACGCACACACAGGTAGGGACGCACCAGCGGTAGAATCCCATACAGTCTGCAAAAAGCTTTCTGTGAGAAGACTCAGTTAGGAAATCGCCCAGCACTCAAGTGCAGCTCCCCTCTGGAAAGTACACTCAACATAATATTGTCTTGCACTGTAGAGAAATCTATACAACGTACGCTCATAAATTTACCCCCCTCTCAATGTGGAGGAAAATATAGAAATTTCACAAATTGGGTTTAATAATAAACAAGTTTATTAACTATAAAAGGCAGATTTTAAGTGATTATAAGGGATAGCAAACAGAACAAAGCAGATTACCAAGCAAATAAACAAAACACGCATAGTAAGTTTAAAATCTTAGAGACTGGTCTCAAGAAATAATTTATCACCCTAAATGTTGTTTTAGGCAATTTGAAGAGTTTCTGTAGCTTTGAGTTCCAGTTATTTCTCTTTACAGATTAGACTCCTGTCTTAGTCTGGACTCAGCCCTTGCCTTTCCTACCCTCCTTTGTCTCTTCAGGTACTGTCAGCAATCTTTCTTCTTTGGCAGGAAGGCAATGGAGAAGAGTCCTGCTTGCCTTACTCTCCAGCTTTAAATAATATTTACATAAAGTGGTAATCTTTTGTTTCCAGTCTTGACCTCCTCCTCCTTCTAGTGGAAAATTACTAGAAGTCTTAGTTCTTGTCTACACTGCCCCTTTACAGCGCTGAAACTTTCTCACTCAAGGATGTAAAAAAACACACCCCTGAGCAATGCAAGTTTCAGCAGTGTAGACAGTGTACCATCTTGCATAAAATATATCTCAGTTATGTCATATCCATATCATAAGCATATTTCCGTAAAGAATATCGGGTGTAATGTCACACCAGAATCTCTCACATTCTTTATAATGTGGTCCATTTAATGGGCTATTAGTGTTGACACGGATTGTGAGGAAGTCATTGATGTATAAAAATACATGAATCAGTACTTTATAAAGGTCACTTAGGTAAGTAAGGGTGAGATTCTGCCTGACTTTTATATAAGGAGGGTCTCCCTTCTCTTTCCTGACCTCCGTGAGGGTCTGGTAGGATTGTAGCCTAATGTTCTGGGAATTGCTAGACACTGCTTCTTCCCTATTCCCTTATGCTCTGCCAACTGGTGCTGTGCATAGAGGAGGGGATGGGAAATGACTCTAATGCACTTCCTGTCCATGGTTGTTCCCATTTGGGGGTGTCAGAGGCTTGTGAGAGTAAGGGTCATTGAGCTCCACAGAACAAAGAGACTATCATTGTGGCCTACTGCTGGATTTGGTATAAGGGTGTATGGTATGGGAAGAAGGGTTTCTTTGTCCCTCCCAGCTTGAGCAGAACTCCTGGGTATGATGTGACTGGAAGAACCATCTTTTTATCTGTCTCTTCATTGTTTTCTACTATTACTATCATTTTATGATATTATGATATTATGATATTACTACTATTACTATCATTTTATGATATTCCTCTTCTGAAGGATTCAGGTTCTAAAAAGTCTGCTGCCACAATTATAGTGCTTTTGCATTGAAAACATCTGGAAGGAACATGTATGTGTTTATTGCAACAGCAAAGACTGAGAGGGCCACTATCTGGCGAACATGTAGAATTAAAAATGGTGTTGCTATTTCTTTAAAATGAACATAAATAATTATTGTTTACTATTAGTATTAGTTCTTTCATGGTTTACATTTGTGATTTTTATATTTGGACTCTCTATTTCTCCTGTATTTTTAAATGCATGTGTTAATGTTAAGATTAGTCACCACAACATACAAAGCACTAGATAAATATATGGGGGTTGAATGTGTGTTCTAATGAGGTGAAACTTATTAGCATTATGCTCCATAATCTTGAGGGTTGTTTGAAATACTAAAATGGAATTGATCTATATTGGCCCTATGCACTTGGAAGATGCTTAGATTAAGTGGCCGTAGAAATGCATTAAGTGGCTGTGCAGACTTCCTTATTACCATTTGCTTCAATATACAAAAGGAAGGCTGTTCAAGCATAATACCAATTCTCTGGAATTCTAGAAAGGATTTATGAATTTAAGAGGACTGCTTGCTTACCAACACTACCAGTTGTTTAAGCTAGATAAGTACCTTGAGCACAGAATTGCTGATCGCAAGGCCCAATATGCCACACTGTGCAACATACATTACAGACAGGGGCAGCAGGTTTGTATAATTTTGGTGTAGCCCAGAAAGCATCCAAGACCCACCCCCTTCCCCCCCACACACCTTCCTAAGGCTCTGAGAGGGAGTGTGGGTGCAGGATGTGTGCAGACTCTGGGACGGAGTTTGGTGCTAGGTGCAGTCTCTGGGCTGGGACAGAGGGTTGGGGTGCAGGAGGGGGTGTGGGGTGCAGGCTCTGGGAGGGAGTTTGGGTGCAGGCTCTGGGCTGGGATGGGGGTTGGAGTGCAGGAAGGAGGTTTGGGGTGCCGGGTGCGGTGGAGCTTGGGGTGCGGGAAGGAGGTTTGGGTGCTGAGTGTGGGAGAGGGCTTGGGTGCTGGGTGCGGGCTCTGGGCTGGGATAGAGGGTTGGGGTGCAGGAGGGGGTATGGGGCTGGGCTAGTGATGAGGAGTTTTGGGTGGAGAAGGCAGGCTGCCCCGGGGCTGGGGTGGGGGACCAGGGAGGAGGTCTCCCACAGTCCTCTCCCTGCTGGCAGCAGCGAGCTCCAGGGGAGAGGGGGAGGAGGGCCCCTCCCGCTCCCCCCCCCCCCCCGCCCCACCCCCCCCCCAACCCCCCCAGGCGGCGCCCCCGGGGGCCCCGCCAGGGTAAACCCCCCCCCCCGCCCGGGGGGGCGATAAGGACCCGCCGGGGGGGGGGGGGGGGGAGAGGAGGTGGGCGGTATGCCATGCACCTCCTCCCCTCCTCCCTCCACAGGCGCAGCAGTCGCCTTAGCCTGCCCCCAATGCTGCTTCCTTGTAGGCGGCTGTGGCAGCGGCTGATGAGGGAGCGCAGCGCAGAGCTGCAGGGGGCAGCCGCACGCTGCCCAGGGCAGGCAGGGACACTCTGGGGGAGGCGCACGGGGTGGCAGACAGGGCCAGGGGAGAGACCCAGCCCCGAACATTGGTGGAGCCGAGGCAACACGAGCCCATATAACTCGCCGCCCCTGATTACAGCTTAATAATAGATGAGAGAGCTAGAGAGATGATACATAGTACCTAAGATGAAACATTGAGTAGCAGTCAGGAGAAGGTTTACAATAGGCAGAAGGAAAAGAGAAGAAAGATACGGTCATATATACTAGTTTTTGGCAAGGAAAACAATCCTATGAGTTGTGACACTTTGTACATATAATTTGATCCACAAGTCTTATTCTATCTACTTCATTGTAACCTGGGGCATATTAGTAGAAATAAAGAAATTAAGCAACAAGTTGGTTTATGGCAGGCCAGAGACATCTCATGTTCCTGCAACTCAGCTGTGAAATCAGACCATAAAGTAGATAAGGTTTCCATGATCTCATGAGAGTGCAAGAATCTTTGTTTCGATGTATGCATAGGGATGAGGGGGAGGCCTGTATGACTTCATGTCAGCTTTCTTTTTTCTTGCAAGTTTAAGAGATCAAAAATAATCCTTCCTCTTTTTTTTTTTATTTCTAAAACTATCTATCTATCTTAGGCTAGGTCTACACTACGGGGGAAGGGGGGATCGACCTAAGATACGCAACTTCAGCTACGCGAATAGCGTAGCTGAAGTTGCGTATTTTAGGTCGACTTACCTGGCTGTGAGGACGGCGTCGAGTCGACCGCTGCCGCTCCCCCGCTGACTCCACTTCCGCCTCTCGCTGCGTTGGAGTTCCGGAGTCGATGGCACAGCGACCGGGGATCGATTTTATCATGTCTACACTAGACACGATGAATCGATCCCCGATAGTTCGATCGCTACCCGCCGATCCGGCGGGTAGTGAAGACGTGCCCTTAGTAACTGGTATTGCTCCCATTGCCATCACAGCAGAACGCCTCACAATCTTTAATGTATTTGTCCCGTAAGGCAGGGAAGTGTTCTTAGCCTCATTTCAGAGATGTAAAACTGAGATGAAGGGAAATGGTGACATGTCAGTGGTCACACAGGAAGTCTATGTCAGACCAAACTACTGGACTTGGGTCTTGTGAATCCTAAACTAGCACCCTAACCTCTGGGCCAGAAACTATGTTTAGGAAAGTCTTTAAAAATATCCTTAGTTTTGTGGGAGTCTGTTTGTTTTGATTTTATAGTAGCAATAACTATATTGTCCCAAGACATTTCCTGGGGAATAATGAAAAACTAGGGTAAATGACAATGTGCTTATATTTTGGGTCATCTATTCCTTCATCCATTCATTAATCACCAACAAAGGCCCTGTGTCTCTATCATTATTGCTTAATGAATGTGTACCCAAGAGTTATGCAAGTTACCTAACAACAAACACATTGGAAGCTATATAAGCTCAAGCATGCTGAATAATGAAATACCAAAAGTTGTTTTTTTTTAAATTGAAATGCTAGCAAGATTAAAGAAAACTAAAAAGCCATAACAGGGAATGAAAGCGAGGACTGCAGAATTTAAACGAAAGACACACATTTGAATTTTGAGTACCATTCTATTTAGTAACAGTTTCCCCCCCTCATATTCTATGCTGGAACTGGTTGAATAATGAACAAACAAATTTGTGAATAAATTACTTTAATCCAATTTGCCTTCATTTGCAGTGGGATCTTAATATTTATTATTTTTTTGAATTATTACAATGCAATTCTCTCTCTCTCTCCTACACACCTGATCTCTGACAGGTAGAAAACAAGGAACATAATTAAACATATTACAATTACAACTCGGTGTCACAAAAATATAGAAGATCCAAACAGTAGCCAATCAAACAGTTAAAACAAACAAACTATAAATCTGTGGCTGTGTGATGGAGTATACAAACCCTACATTGGGCCAAATGGGTTACAAGGCAATATTGTGACCAGGCAGCTCTGCCCCTCTGGGCCTGCTGAGCATGCTCCAGCTGAAGAAGGTTAAAAAGAGCTCAGCAGCCCAGGCAAGGGGCGATGGACAGGTTGTAGGAGAGAAGAATCTTTCTCTGGGAAGCCAGACAGAAGATGGAGATTGAGAGGGGACCACAGAGCGGGGAAAGCCCAGGCAGTGCCTTCTCTTTGAGAACCAGCAGGTCTTGCAGAGTCTGCTCATTTAGACTTTTTGTGAAGCTATTGATTGTTTGAACTATGGGGACCATGCCCCAAACTGAAGGTGCACGCATGTAGGAAGCAGCCCTAAGTAGTAGACTTAGCCTTCTACAAGCAGGAATCTGCTGGTGTTACTTACACAGGGCCATGGTCTGGGACCTGGTAGAGAGGAAGTGTCTGGGTGAGGGACCATGTCCCATGTAAGTCCAAGGCCCTGATGCAGGGGGAAGACTCAGACACGCCCAGCCTGGGGTCAGGAATAAGATACTGCTACCATGACCTGACAGAGAAGCGAGGGGTTAGAGGTCAAGTGTACTAACCACTAGATACCTAGCCCTCTGAGCACACTATCACAGGGTGTTTTGGCTTCTGCTTTCTTTAATCGGTAAAACATACATCTTGCTGTCTGGGTTACAGAAGGATCTGTAATTGGTTTTCAAAGAACAATACTTACTCATGCAGGGGTGATTTGAACAAGGGGAAGTATTATTCTGAGTATTGAGTACATCACACAACAATGGGCCATATCCTGCCTTACTCATAAGACTAGCACCAGTGATTTCCTTAGATGACCCATATGGGTAAAGCAAGCAGGATTTGGTTCAATCTATACAGCAATTCTCTTTTTAATAAATAGTTTAGGTCTTGACAGTGTTTCAATGGAAGAAATTTTAATTATCCAATGGACTTTTGTGGTTGCTGCTTATTTGCAGTGTTTGGCCATTGGTTGATTTGCTTTTCCAATAATTAGAACTGACTTTGAACTTTTAACTTGTGTATGGAAAGTATCTATTTGAGCTTTAGTATTCTGTGGGCAAGAATGTGTCAATCACTACTGATTTTAGAGCTAATACTGGATTACAAATTATTTAGGAATGAGTAGCACACCTAAACATGAGGAACACTTGAAAGAACACTTGCTTAAAATGCTAGATGTTATTTTTTTAAATGAAAAATGATACTTCCTCTAACTAATATGGATTTTTGAAGATAAGAAGCATTGATTTGAGTTACACAAATCAATCCTCATTTCAGTTGACTTTTGAAATTATGTGTTAGCTTTAAGTTTGGCACAAGTAAACATTGATTTTTAAGACTGGTTCAGTAGCTAGAATATTATATGTAATGCAATGGTACTTGTAAATTAACACTGAAAGCAAAGGAATTCTGAAATTCTCCATTTTCCCTATATGATTATTGTATATTTAACAAGGTCATATTTTTAATTCTCAAGTGTTCTTAATAATTATAACTGATTAATGCCTCCGTCCTTCAATATACTTCTTTATTAAGAGGATGTAGAAAGCAGGAAGTTTAATCATTTTGATCATAAATTTCCATTCCTCTGCAATTGCAAGGGAGCAACTTTCCATAAATTATAACAATACAGGACTGGGCCAGAAGGACGTGAACTGATGGGAGAGTGAGCAACACTCTGTGTTCTTCTGGCACTTCCTTATTGCCAGTACCCCTATGGTGCCTTCTACAAAAGGTTTTGGTAGCATGTAAAATAAGGGCATTATTCCCTGTTGCTGTGGGAGAGGGAGTCGGGAAGAGCTAGAAAAGAGTCATTGTATGAGGTTTGTGCTCATTTGAAAGAAATTAGTGTTATGTGGTTGACTGCTGCATATATTAATGCTTCTACATGTAGTGTTAATTCTGCTTTCTGTGATTAACAGCAATCAAAGAATTAGAGGGACCTCTCCTACTGGAGGAATCAATAACAGCACTAAAGTTGATCCGGGTATACTTCTGTTGCTGGGCTGGAGGTGCAGGAGAGGATCGTGCTATGAACAAATGTCTTGAGATTAGTTGTGTTTTATCTAGATTCCCCCTCCCATGAATTCTGAAATAGTTTCCTTCCCATTATGCAATGACATCAACCTTCATCTTTTGTGAGCACAAGGTGACTCAGTGTGGGCTACCTGGAAATTGCACCATTTTTTGAGTCAAGAGGCTCATCTTCTGTGGCTTTTGTGATGAATATTTAAAAGATATGATGAGCTGACTAGTTTTGTGTACCACTGTGCTCTATTGGTCAGAATCTGAAGTGTGCAACTGTGTCATAAATTTTCCTTTTGCTCAAGTGGTAGTGTCTTGTGGTTTTGGAGCAGAAAGATTTCAGTTCATTGTTCAGTCCACACAGCAATGCAAACACTAAGACACAACTATACACTTGAACTTCCGTAACTCTAAGTTAACAGAGTTTTTGTGAAGGAATTACCAATGGGAAGGAGGAGGAAGCAAACAATAATTCACGTCTGTGAACGTAGGGGCTAAGGCTTATGGGTTGGAGACTGGTTGAAAGGGTGCTAAGTGGGACTGCAAAGAAATAATCATAGCTTCTTTATTTAATACTTAGCTTCTAGTGTTCCAGGTTTATCTTTCTCTGCCAGGTGTGCAATCTGTTGCTCAAAGCTACAGGAGGCTGGTAATCTTAAAAAAACAAAAACAAACAAACACAAAAAAACACCTTTGAGTGCTGAACAGAGGAAGCTTGGGTTTCAATTCTATTTCCTCCCAGTTCCGAAAGCTTTAACTTTCTGTGGCACCCCAGTTTCCTTTGCCCTGTACCCTGGCCAGCTGCATTCAGGAAACCTTGAGGCAGTTTCCAATTCCTGCACCATTTGCTGCCTATTCACTGTGCCTGGTCCATTGATCCGTCTAGTTTTCTTCTTACAACTACAAATGCTTAATTCACAACCATTTCTGAAGACTTGCAATATTTTGACTCACCAACTGTATTTTACTATTTTTATTAATTTAGATTAAATGAAAGAATTCTGAGGTAATAACTTTTTTTATTATTATAGTAGAACCTCAGAGTTACAAACTGACCGGTCAACTACACACCTCATTTATATCTGGAAGTATGCAATCAGGCAGTAGCGTGCACACACACACACACACACAAAGCAAATACAGTACAGCATTGTGTTAAATGTGAACTACTAAAAAAATAAAGGGAAAGTTTAAAAAAAATCAAGGTTTCTATGCTCATTTAATTTAAATTAAGATGGCTAAAAGCAGTATTTCTCTTCTGCATAGTAAAGTTTCAAGACTGTATTAAGTCAACGTTCAGTTGTAAACTTTTGATAGAACCCTAACGTTTTGAACATAAGAATGGCCATACTGGGTCAGACCAAAGGTCCATCTAGCCCCATATCCTGTCTTCCGACAGTGGCCAATGCCAGGTGTCGCAGAGGGAATGAATAGAATAGGTAATCATCAAGGGATCCATCCCGTCTCCCATTTGTTCAGAGTTAAGAACATTTTAGAGTTACAAACAACCTCCATTCCTGAGGTGTTCGTAGCTCTGAGGTTCTACTGTATTTTATTTCAGAGAAGTGGAATAATTGTATCTGTAACTTGATATGTTACATGATCCTTCACTGCTTACTTACGGAAAAGAGTGCAGGGTTGGGTTGATATGATACATTGTAATAGGCAATCCATTTTCTCATAGAAACTAATCTGGAGTAATATGTCAAATTGTGGGTTGCTGCATTAACATTTTAAGACCCTTTTGTAGCTTTATATTAGTTACAACACTGAACCCTCTGACGCTGCAGTATTGAAAAAGTAATAAGATATGTAACACCATCACAAGTATAATCCAAGTAAATAGATGCAATGTTTCATAAAGTATCTCATTATAGACCTCTGAGACCAAAGAAATCTGTAGGTCACAATCCCTTGCCACATTCACCTTTCATAACAGACTTTTTGAAAGATACGCAACAGGGATTGGAGGAATGTGATTAACCTTTCGTTTCATGGACAGAATGCAAAGCTGCAGAACAGATTCTTTGCACCAATCATGGCAGCCCATTGTGTAAAACAGCAGTCATAACTCTGCATGCTTTAAATGAAATGTTAGGATTACTGAATCAATATAGTAACACTTCCTATGCACCCTCTCTCCAGCCCACCTTTAAGCCTCCTTTACAATCTTCAGTTTGGGGCTGCTGCAGAAACCCATTCTACAGAATGTAAGGGTGAATAGTTCTCCTGGCATGGCCAGTGGCTCCCATATGCTTCTTCACATAGAATTTAAGTGGTTTGAAGGGCCCTGTTGAATCCGTTTGCAGCACAGGAGAATTTCACCCATAATGATTTATGTAAGAACAGGTTAAAGAATATTTAGGTAAGTGTGATGTATTCTAGTTGGCAGTCCTGATGAAATTCACTCTAGGGTACTTAAGGAACAAGTTGAAACAATCTTGGAACAATTAAATCTTTGAGAATTCATGGGGGATGGGGGAGCTCCCAGAGGACTGGAGAAGGGCAAACATAGTACCTATCTTTAAAAGGGGGAACAAATCAGACTCAGGGAATTATAGACCAGTCAGTCTAACTTTGATACCTGAAAGATTGGAACAAGTTATTAAACAGTCAGTTTGCAAGCACCCAGAGGCTAATAGGGCTATCAGGAATAGTTAGCATGGATTTGTCAAAGAGCAAATCATGCCAAACCAACCTAAATTCCTTCTTTGACAGGGGTACTGGCCTAGTGGATGGGGGAAGCTATATATATATATGATGTATCTTGATTTTAGTAATGCTTTTGGCACAGTCTTTTGCGACATTCTCATAAGCAAATGAGGGATATCTGGTCTAGATTAAATAACTATAAGGTGGGTGCAAAACTGGTTGAAAGACCATACTCAAAGTAGTTATCTCTGGTTCACTGTCAAACTATGGGGTTGTATTTAGTAGGGTTCCACAGTGGTCTGTCCTAGACCCAGTACTAGTCAATATTTTAATTAATGACATGGATAACAGAATGGAAAGTGTGCTTAAAAATTTGTGGCTGGCTCCAAATTGGAAGCGATTGCTAGCACTTTGGAGGACTGAGTTAGAATTCAAAATGACCTTGACAAATTGGAGAACTGACCTGAATGCAACAAGATGAAAATCAACAAAGACAGATGCAAAGTACTACACTTAGGAAGGAAAAAATCAAATGGATAACTGCAAAATGAGGAATAAGTGGCTAGGCGGTAGTACTGCTGAAAAGATATGGGGATTATAGTGGATCATACACTGAATATGAGCCTACAATATGATGCAGTTGCGAAAAAAGCTAATATCATTCTGAGTATTAACTGGAGTGTCATATGTAAGGCTTGGTAATTGTCCCACTCTGCTTGCATTGGTTAGGCCTCAGCTGGAGTACTGTGTCCAGTTCTTTCTTTAAGAAACACGTAGGTAAATTGGAGAGCGTCCAGAGAAGAGCAATAAAAATGAAAAACCTGGCTTATGAGTAAATGTTTCATAAACTAGGGATCTTCAGTCTTGAGAAAAGAAGACTAAGGAAGGACTTATAGTCTTCAAATACGTTAAGGGCTGTTATAGCATACGGTGATGAATGATTCTCCATGTCCACCAAGGGTAGAACAAGAGGTAATCACCTTAATCTGCAGCAAGGGAGATTTAGGTTAGATATTAGGAAAAGCTTTCTAACTACACCTCTACCCCTCTATAACGCTACCCGATATAATATGGGTTCGCATATAGCGCGGTAGCAGCGGGATTCCGGTGGTGCTTTAAAGGATCCGGGGCTCCGGCTGCTGCGGGAGCCCTGGGCCCTTCAAATCACCGCTGGAGCCCTGCCGCTGCTATCCAGGGGCTGCGGCAGTGGGGCTCGGCCGGCGATTTAAAGGGCCCGGGCTCCCTGCAGCGGCCAGAGCCCAGAGCTCTTTAAATCACCGCCGGAGCCCTGCCGCTGCTACCCCGGGGCTGCAGCAGCAGGGCTCGCTGGTGATTTAAAGGGCCCGGGGCTCCGGCTGCTGCGGGGAGCCCCGGGCCCATTAAATCACCGCTGGAGCCCTGCTGTCCCTATCCTGGGGCTGCGGCAGCAGGGCTCCGCCAGAGATTTAAAGGGCCTGGGTCTCCCCGTGGCTGGAGCCCCAGGCTCTTTAAATCACCACTGGAGCCCTGCCGCTCCTACCCCGATATAACGGTGTTTCACCTATAACACAGTAGGGATTTTTGGCTCCCCACGACCGCGTTATATTGGGGTAGAGGTGTATAAGGATAGTAAAGCAATGGAACGGGCTTCCAAGGGTTGTGGAATCCCCATCATTGGAGGCTTTTTAAGAACCAGTGAGTCAAACTCCTGACAGGGATGGTCTAGGTATACTTGGTCCTGCCTCAGCACTGGGGGGCTGGACTAAATAATCTCTCGAGGTCCCTTCCACCCTAACATTTCTATGAATCTGTGTAAGGATGAAAGGTGATATCTGTGTAAATCCATTGCAGCAAAAATATCTTTGAATAATTATTATAGTCCTTTCAAAATATCATTTTTGTTGAGATGAGGTAAAAACCAGTGAAAATAATAGCTACAGCCCATAAGGTTGGAACACACAGTTGCCAATACATTTTGAAACTGCTCAGTGGCTTGTTCTGCTTTTCCAACACTCAATCTTCCAAAGCAAAGATTAGTTGTGCCAAAAGATTAGTTACTGATAGAACGTGTTGGTTTTCATTTGAATAAATGTTAGAGTACATATTGGAGTATCCCCACTGTTTTAGAGCTTGTTCCAAATGTTGTTTTCAAAGCTTTGTATCATGTTGAGTTTCTGCAGTCTGACTGAACCTGATGGTTGATATGAGTCACAGGAAGAAACTGGAGAGATTGTGGAAGGTAGCAGGAAGTGTATATATTCTTATTCTCATTCTCTCTCTCTCTCTCTCTCTCTCTCTCTCTCTCTCTCTCTCGCTCTCTCTCTCTCTCAAACACACACAAACTCACTTTATTCCCCCATTATCTTAACAAGAAATCGCCTATGTCCTTTATGAGTTAGCCTATGACAAGGATGCAGGTTATTCTGACTAAAATATAAGTCATGCAGCCTTCTGAAGTGCTATAGTGAATGTCTTGGGTAAGCTAGAATGAGGTGATGCCAGAGCAGTCCACATCTGGAACCCTTCCCAGAAAGCCTACACTCCACAAGCTTAGAAATACTGGTACTACAATCAAAGCATGTCTCACTGGTGCTATTGCTGCAGCACTAGGACACACTTTAATGCTTAGATAATAATAATTTTTATTTTTAAAAGTATCACTTCAAATTATGTTCTTAATGAGAGAGGAAGGATGGTCTTGTGGTTCAGGTGCAGGACTGGGACTCAGGCAGACTTCTCATGAGCCTGTATTCAATTTCTGTGAACCTCAGTTACCCAACTGTAAAATTGGGATAATGATATGTCCTTCCTCCCACCTTTTCTCCGTAGCATCGATTTAGACAGTACCTTCCCTGAAGAGATTACAAGCTATTATGTGTAAAGCCTGGCGTAATGAGCCCCTGATCTTGGCTATAACCCATGGCTATGGCCTATGGGCTATTGACATTATTATGACTGATCAGCCAACCCATAGGTCAACTATGTTCTGGAGCTTGGTGAATGTCTGCTTCATGTGTGTAGAGAATTATTAGCCAAATGACTTCTCTCTATTCTTTTTGTTTCTTTAACTTATTTGAGAGAAGATAAAATAAGTCCTGTACTATTCTATTATGATCCCAATAACTCAGTCTGAACTGTCACATTTTTCACTTTTCAACTCAAGTGATCATAAATTTGTGACCACTGATCCATTGAAGAGTGTACAGTAAGCGGTACAAGTACATTTTAATTCCTACTTGGTCCCTCCAGGTGACCTTTGCTCTGTTAAACTTCAGTTTTCAGAATGGAGAGAAGTAAATAGTGGTGTCTCCCAGGGGTCTGTACAGGGACAAGTACTATTTAGTATATTCATAAATAATCTGGAAAAAGGGGTAAACAGTGAGGTGGCAAAATTTGCAGATGATACAAAACTACTCAAGATAGTTAAGTCCCAAGCAGACTGTGAAGAGCTACAAAGGGATCTCACAAAAGTGGGTGACTGGGCAACAAAATGGTAGATGAAAGTCAATGCTGATAAATGCAAAGTAATGCATATTGGAAAACATAATCCCAAATATTCATATAAAATGATGGGCTCTAAATTAGCTGTTACTACTCAAGAGGGAGATCTTGCCGTCATTGTGGATAGTTCTCTGAAAACATCCACTCAATGTGCAGCAGCAGTCAAAAAAAACTAACAGAATGTTGAGAATCATTAAGAAAGGGATAGATAATAAGACAGAAAATATCACATTGCCTCTATATAAATCCATGGTATGCCCACATCTTGAATACTGCATGCAGATGTGATCACCCCATCTCAAAAAAGATATATTGGAATTAGAAAAGGTTCAGAAAAGGACAACAAAAATTATTAGTGCTATGGAACAGATTCCATATGAGAAGAGATTAATAAGATTAGGACTTTTCATCTTGGAAAAGGGACAACTAAGGAAGGATATGATAGAGGTCTATACAATCATGACTGATGTGGAGAGAGTAAATAAGGATATGTTATTTACTCCTTCTCAGAACACAAGAATTAGGGGTCCAGCAAATGAAATTAATAGGCAGCAGGTGGAAATCATTGCCAGAGGATGTTGTGAAGGCCAAGACTATAAAAAAAGAACTAGATAAATTCATGAAGAATAGGTCCATCAATGGTTATTAGCCAGGATGGGCAGGGATGGTGTCCCTACCCTGTTTGCCAGAAGCTGGGAATGGATCACTTGATGATTACCTGCTCTGTTAATTTCCTCTAATTTCCATTGGCCACTGTTGGAAGTCAGGATACTGGGCTAGATGGACCTTTGGTCTGACCCAGTATGACCGTTCTTATGTTCACTAAACACTGGTGTCTTTTCCCTTATCTGACCACCACTAAGAGGAATTAAACTGCAGGCTTTTGAATAACAGGATACATTCATAGTAGTTTTGGCTTAGTGAGGCATCTTACAGCCATGAGCGCTTCAGCATTTAATGTTTCTGATGTTAACAGTCTGATAGCATCAGTGCTGATGGTTAGAACCTGTGAGTACTGTTGCTGATTATTGGTTCTCATTACTGTGCTTACAGCGTAGACAAAAAAGAAAGTGTAGAGTTTCTCAAAAGAGAAACTGTAGGAGAAATGTTAAACCTGGAACTGTCTCCAGACATCTGAGAATAAGTGGGACTATACAACTAGACAAGCTCCTACTGGGCAGAAAATGTTGTTTTGTGGTCCTCAGATTTGTTACTCTTTGACAGTCAGTAGTATTTTCTGTACCCCTTAATATATAATTTCACCATCACAGATGGATGTATACACTGATAGAGAAGCCCAAGGAATGGATTGAGTCACAAAACAGCGAAACATGTTTCTGAAAGCAGCTTCATCGAACCACATATTCTCCCTCTTACAGTTGCTTGTTCTGTCCACATGAAGAACTAAATTTGCCTCTGATAAATGTGCCCATTCCCAAGTGACTTCAAAGAGAACCCAAGTGAGCATGAAGGGCCAAATTTTGGTCTGACAATGGCAACAAATGAGTAATATTTGCTACCAACAAATAGCAAGGAAGGGGAAGAAGGAGAAAATCTTTTTTGTTGATATTTTCAGTCCATTGCACTTTTCTGAATGTGGTTTGTACGTCAGGCATCGTTGATGGAGAGCAGATCGTTGTGCTTCCAAAAAAATGGAGGAAAACTGGTATAATTGCACAGTGTGAGAGCTGCAATATAGATAGATGAATGCAGGGACCTAGTACTTTATTAGGACTATTAAATTAAAGTATTAAACAGACTTTAGCCCTACTATCATTTGGGCTTATCTCTCTCCCAGTCTCACAAACAGACAATTTATATCACTGCCTTGTATGTCAAGCACCACTAAACCTTTATTGCTTCCCAAAACCAATGATTAGTGGATATATAGCAGAAATAAGGCCCATGAAGATTCTACATACCATTTTTAACACCACAGTATATTACTGAGAGTCACTTTGTACTCATGTTGTACAGCATGTGATTCTTTTTGCTTAAAGTGGAGCTTACTTTTGTATGATGTTGAATCCAAGAGCTTAAAAAACCCTAAGACACCTGAAACAATCAAAGATACTAAAGAAGCTAATGCACATAAAGCTTATTACCTAGACTCTCGGATAATTAATATATTGTTAAACAGGAAAAAACCTTTGACTAGTGGTAAATCCGCTTACCATATTTTTCTCTTAATTCAAGGTGTTAGTGAAAAGATAACTGGATCTTGTCTGTGCATCATAGTTAGGTCATACTGTCATGCTTTTGTAAAGTTGTGTGTGCATATAACGGCACATTTTTGGTGAACAGTAATAAAATGCAAACTCTTTTGGAAACTTGGATGAAAAGGATTTGATGGCACTTAGTGCCTAGCTGTCTTGCAACTCATCCTCATGCGATTGACAGAAATCAATGAGGACCAATTTAATTATTACTTAGTGGCCGAAAATCATGCTTGCTGCTGATTACCCGCTAAAGTTCGGATCCAGAATAGCAATTCACATTTACTACTTTTGTCCTTTAGAAGTTCATTCCTAGCTAAATCCCAACTTTCTACTGGTTCTCACACAGCTTTACCACCTTCCTTGGTACCTTTTCTTTTACTTTGTGGGGAAACAAAGAAACAACCCCCCACACACACACATTTTGTTCAAGTCACATTGTAAATTCAAATGTACAAATAGTTATAGCCAATAAGGATGTCACATAGACGCTGTGGTTCTTGGAATTTGACAGTTACCTGGGGTGAAATCCTGGCTTCATCGGAGTCGATGGCAAAACTCCCATTTACTTCACTGGGGCCAGGATTTCACCCTTAGTTAGATAAAATATGATATACTGTTATAGAGGACATGTTAGGAGTTATTTTGTTTTCTGAGTCAAAATAGTGCTATTCAATGCATTAATCATGTTATAATCAGAGGGTACAGTTATTTCTGACATTTGGTTGCTTAATCTGCAAGAAAGAACTTTATCTGGAAAAGTGTTGTTTGGCAGAAAGTCAGCATGAGCCAGCTAAGTTTCTTTCTTTAGGTTTCTAGTATGCCTATCTCACGCTCCAGGTTCACGTTCAAAAGCACAGGATTTAACTACATTAAATCCACTGTAGACAAGCCTACAGACCTTCCTGGATCCAACACCATCCATTACAGCAACATCCCTGGTATGACAAAAGGAGAGGTAGTCAGGGACCAAACCACTTTTAAGTACTGCTTTATAATTCTACATCTTGAACTTTGCTGTGAAACACAACATGGTGCTGGTGGAAAATGTCACTTAATGGGTGGATCTTTATATCTTGTAGTATCTGCAATTTCCAAATGGTTTCAAGGTGTAGTCCAACATAGCAGAGCATGAGACAGGCTTGATGTCTATATCCCAATAGAAAGTTTAAAACCTTCTTGCTAAAAGACGATAAGGACAGCACTTGGCAACGTCTGGACTTCTGGAAGCAGACAAGAATCTAACAGGACTAGCAGATCATAAACCTTAGACACTAACAAGCCAACCCCACCAGTCAGGGATGTAGCTAGAGGTCTGACCTTTTTCTCTAGTTGTCTTGCCTCTGTATGCATTATCTTGTTCTCTTTTGGACTGAGTCTTGTGCTGAGTCTCATCTAGCTAGCTCATTCTTCCCTAACCACTGTGAAATACTGGATTAGTTGTTAGGTGGAAACAGTTGGAAAATGCTGGACCAAGGATCATTTCAGTTAAAAAAAATCTTAATGAAGTGGCAAATGATCTTAAAGCGGGAAAGATAATGAAAGGACTATTGTCTCTATGTATATACATTATAAAAGGATTTAATGCGAGGCAGTGGGGTCCAGTGGCTAACATATTGGACTGGAACTCTGGAGACCTGGTTTGTATTCCCAGCTCTTCCACTGACCTGCTGTGTAACCATGGGTAAGTCACTTCATCTCTCTGTGGCTTTTTCTGCTCTTGTCTATTTGGATTGTAAATTCTTTGTGATAGGGCCTGTCTCATGCTATGTACATTTATGGTACGTAGCACAAAACAGCATCAATGGTGGTTGGGGCCTCTAGGTGTTACCATAATACAAATAAATACTAACAATAATAGATGTATCCAAATAGTGGTAAATATGAACCCTGTAGTCATCAGTGTGCAGAGTAACTACAAGATGGTATATTTCACACCCAGTTCCAGATATGGCTATGCTTGTAGAATGAAAGACTCCTTCTAGAATCTAGTTTTATTAACAAAAAGATAATTCTAAAATAACACTAGCCAAATCCAGCCTAAACCTTTTCCTCCCTGCACTTGCTAGGGGTGAGGTTTCTTGCCTTGGGAGACATTTGTTTGTCCCAGGGGGTGTTGGAGCAGAATAGTGGTTAATGTTGCTTGGTATCTTTCAGAATAAGAGATGAACATGCCATGGAGAGAGATAGCTCCTGCTCCCTCACGATATGCTGACCCTCAGGCATATGCTTACGATAAAGAAGCTTGGGTAAGCCCAGGGTTGAGTCAGGAACATGCAACAGAGCCACTTCTCCATCTTTCCATTCCCAGCCTATTTCTCCAGGTCTCTGATCCTTTGCTGCCTCTACTGGACAGGGCAAGATAGGCCTATGTAAAAATGTGCATAAATAGTTCTCTACCAACACTGAGTTGTTGTTTTTACTTCCTAAATACTAGTAGCATTATCTTCCTTTTAAAAATCCTTTCAATCCTCCAGTGTAATCATCCTCATATTAACTGCTATGATCTATGCATTTTTGAGAGAAGATACATTAAAGTTACTTTATTCCCCCTCCTTCACTCATGAATTATTTCAGAATGGCAATATTTATTATGGAATATTCCCTCTAAGATCCAATGAAATCTTTCTGCAAGAACAGTTAATGAAACTAAACTCTTTGAGCTAGTATCCTTAATGTAAATAAACCTAAATACTTTGAATCTCTTTTGAAGTCTGTCAACGAGTACTTCACATGCATAAATCACAAGTAAAACAATTTTGATATTGAGTCAGAGGGAGGGGCAAAATTCTTGTATTTTGTGTTGAAATACAATGGCGGCAGTATGTAGCAAAAGGCACAGTCTCAAATTGAGAGAGACACTGCAAAGTGAGTGCTGGAGATGCAATGTCTGCATGGGAGTTTGGCAGTGAGGGGAGTAAGCTGCTATATAATTAATTTTTGGAATGAAATGTCATAAATGCAAAATTTTCCATTGAATAAAAATTTTTGAAAAAAAATTATTTTGGGAGAACTAAAATGGAATTTCTCAAAAATGTCCAGGCTAGCAAGCTGGCCAGCCAGACTGCTAGGGCGCATGGGAACCTTGGGGGAGGGGATGCAGAGGGGGACTGTTATAATAATTAGATGGAATATACAGACTAAAGGTGTTAACATAATGCAATCACTGTCGGACATGAAACTGTTGAACAGTGTCTGGGATTTGGCATACAGAGACCTCAGCCTGTTAAGTGTCATGGCAAGCAGACCCTTTTAAACCTTTTATTAAAGATACAGAAAAGAAGGAAACACAGTTAAAAGCATTTGAAATGTAAAGTAAGTAGGTTTTTCACTTTAACAACACTGTTCCCTTTCTCTTTAGCTGGAGAGAGTCTTTAGAAGGAAAAAAACCCTGTTTGACAGTCTCTTCCATGGTAACTGTCTTTTTGGGGAAAAGAGAAGAGGTTAGTTGAAATGGGACGGAGCTGTTGCTGCTGCTGTTAAAGTGTGATCCCGTTTCATCCCAGGTGGTGGTCAGGTTTCAGCTAGAGCCAGTAGAGGTGGTGATGTCATCTCGTCCCTCTCTCTGGCTCAGTCCGGTCAGGACATCTCTCAGGATCAGGACAGCAAAGGTCCCAGGAGATGATGTGAATGGCAGCTATGATGGGGAAGTTTGCTCCAGTGGCTATTTTTTTTCTTCCTTTAAGAACCCATAAAGGAAATGGTGTGTGGAATAGCTCTACCTCTCATCATTTCGTTCACCAATTAAGCCTAGTTTCTGACACAACGATTTTGGTTGTCTGATTTCTGGTTCAATACTTTTCTTCTTTACTAAGCATGATCTTAACACAGTCCTTGAGTTATGCCAGTAGGCCTTTTTGTTTGGACTAATTCAGGGTCTGTCTCCCTTTCATCTCTTTTCTCATCAACATTAGCTTTTATAAGTTACTGTGGCATCTTATTAACGTATACTTAATTTTTACAGTTGATCTTGCAAGTAGGGTATAACTGTAGCCCCATTATTACAGCTGGCCTGTCTGCCTGGTTTCCTTTAAGAGTTTCAATGGAATAGACAAATCCCCATGGAATGTTTAGGTTCCACTGAATCAGCATTTTTAGAGTGAAAACTGTTGTCGTGGAAAATTTTCAACCAGCTCTACCAGTAATAAGTCCACAGTAAAGTCCTAGTAGAGTGTTAATTAGGGTGAGAGCAGCGGTAGGTGAATCAAGGTGGATGCAATCCAGTTTACTGCAGAATGTATGACTACTGAATATGTAGTGTAAGTTTGCACCCAGGACAAGTAGTTCAGGGCCCTAGGAGCCCATTTATTGCATCTTAAGACCAGTGTTGCTAATTGCAGGAGCATAGAGAGACAGAATTATTTACAGAGACAGCAAATAGGAACATTTTGGAGCAGATCCACTGGCTACCCAGATTTGCCGTCAAAGCAGTTAGTGTCATGACATGTCGATTTTTGTATGTCCATGTTCTTTACATTTTCCTTTAAAATGCTGCTTGCATTAATGTATTTTGTTAAAATAAACAAACATGATTTTAGTGTCTGCAGCACCCGCTAAGACAAAATAAGTGTAAATAATTCTCAGCTGGAAGATAAATCTTTAATTTTCCTAAAAACATTCTGTGACTGAGGATTTTTAGAATTGGTTTAGTGAAGTCATTTAAAAAATAAAATAGAACATACCTAGGAGGCTGGCAAACTTGTTTGTAGGTGGAGTTGTCTGATTGACTACTGATAATATTCAACAGAAGGGAAACACATCAATTTTCCTTATTACCATGTACACAGTATGTGTTAGTCTGATGAAACCATGTAAGAGTAATTCTTTTCTAACATTGTAACAAAATATGCACACTTAAAAAAAAAAAAAGGGATAGAGAGATTAGGGAAACAATAGAGCCGTAGGGCCTGGCACTGGTTCTTTCATTTTCCTTTTACATGCAGACATGGATTTTCTACTAATATACTTTAACTGCTGACAGTAAAATGCATGCTGCTGGATTTGCTTCTCCATGGAGCTTTCTATTTCTCTAAGCTTTGTGTCTGCATAACTCATGCTAAGAAAATGTGGGCCTTTGTCTCTCTGTAGTTAATGAGGAAACAAGACTGCTGCAGCTGCCAGTAGAAGCAGGTGGGTCATGGGATTTTTTTTCTGCTCTAAAAGTGGCAGGTTCAAAGCTTGTTGTTGGCTCATGGTTTGTTACATGTAATAGACCCATGTGGTTATGAAGAGTAGCTTATATATATATATATATATAAAAAAAATACACACACACACACGAGAACGATTTTAATATGCGCACCAAAAATATGCAACACATCAACAATTGCAAATAGAAAAAGTAAGAAATCTGTAGATTTTAAAATTTCTTATCTTGATGGTAATTTGTGGTTTGGTGTTTTTTGTCAAAGTCCATTCTTTTTGCTTTTCCTGAATGGTGTACAATGAATTATTCTATGCATACTTATAGTGGAGGATTCCAATAGCATTTTTGCTTAGAAGTTTTATCAGCACTTGGCTCTGTGTCTGGGAGTCCAATAAAAAGTTGTACATGTTTACTGTGAATGTTCTGTGTAAACCAATTTATTATTGTATATCTACTTAACTCCATATGTAAAGTTTCATTCCAGGCTATGATACAGCTCTGCTACATGACCCTGTGCATGCCATTTAACATATCTGTACTTAAATTTCCTCATTTGTTTAATAAAAATAAAAAAAAAGGGGGGGAATACATATACTTATGTACTTCCCAAAGGTCTTGATAGTCCAGATTCAATACTGTTTATGAGATCCTATGGTGGAAGACATGAACATGCAAATCACTATATTGTTATCATCATCTCTGGCCAGGATGACTTGTATTGTATTTGACATCTGTCTTCAACAAACATTGGGAGATTTACAAACACTATCTACTAATATCTTTCCATTGACTTCGAAGGGAGTTGGGTATGGCCTTCATTGGGGCATTGATAATGCTTGTCATCAATGGTGCCACACCCACACCACTTCCTGTGGCTCCAACCCTTACCCATCTTGCTGAACGCAAGCGTTAAATCTCTGACTGGTGTCAAGGAAATCAGAAAAGGCATTTGACATCCTAACAGAAACTAAGTCAAACCTATCCACAGGCAAACAGTGCATTTTGAACCCATGGCTTCCCAAATGCAATGTTCAGAGACCAGCCTGGAGTTGTTCTAACTGATCCATGAAAATAGGGTGACCAAATGTCCCGATTTTATAAGGACAGTCCCGATTTTTGGGTCTTTTTCTTATATAGGCTCCTATTGCCCCCCACCCCATGTCCTGATTGTTCACATTTGCTATCTGGTCACCCTACATGAAAAACATGAACTCATCACAACACTCAGTTGAAGGAACTGTT
Organism: Terrapene triunguis; assembly: GCF_002925995.2. Taxonomy (NCBI): domain Eukaryota; kingdom Metazoa; phylum Chordata; order Testudines; family Emydidae; genus Terrapene; species Terrapene triunguis. The sequence continues at coordinate 2,603,425 of NW_020664497.1, read as the reverse complement.
AAAGGAGAGAAATCAATTCTGAGCTACACAGATTATGCTCATTACCCCAAAAGAGCTGATTCTTCTTTAAGTGGCGATATACCTGTTTTCCACTAAGCTGTGTGCACCCAGTGCATTGGAACCAGAGAATTTTTTTTGCAGCAGTACTTTTGGGGTGGTGCACACACCCTGCGCCTCCTTCTGGCCCCTCATGAGGCCCCTCAGTTCCTTCTCGCTCCCATGGCCTGAGTGAAAGCTCGCTATGCAATTTGCCTCAGTTTTCTTTTACATATTTAGCCATATTTAACTTTCTACCTTATCTGTAAATAGTTAGCAGATATCTGTTAAATATTAAAAAGTAACTTTAAAGTAAGTGTAAAAATAAAAATTAGTTTTGGTGTTATGCAGTTATTTCCAGGCTTTAAACTCTGCCCATCATGTGCAGTGCCTATTTGAAATAGTCACCCCCATACATCCTGCCTTGTGTATGGAGATGCACACATTAAGGAGAGGTGCAGTATCTGCTGCTTTTTCTAGAAAATAACAGATTTCTAGAGACCTGTGCCTCAAAACACCACTTCCTGGAGCAGGCAATGATGCTTGCCTCAGACCTAAGGCCCTCAAGTGAGCACCCTACTACTCATATGAATTCTGCAAATGTGGCTGTCTCTGACACCCTTGGATTTGGACTCTTCTCTATAGAGCAAGAAGGGTTGGTCTTCCTTTCAAAGACCTTCCTGAAAGGTACTCAGATTAGAGCTTGGCCATTGACCAGTGTCTCCCTTGTACTGTGGCAGGAGCATATCAGTACTATACGGTCAGCTCTGGTACATCTCCAGGATGGCCACTGAATCGGATGCCATGGTGGGAGGATATCGGTATAGTGCTGTTGACTCCAGTACCATCATCAGGATAGCCATTGAATCTGGTACAAACAGTTTCTGGGTTGGTACTGACAGCCTCTCAGACCTATGAGGCAGAAAAGGGTTAGCTTTGCCTTTCTGTTCCGGACTCTGGTGTGGTGCAAGAGTCCATTGTTTTTGCAGCCCTTCCTGCAGTACGGGGTCCATCTGTCTTCTCAGCTCTTGTGTAGAGACTATTAGTGGTACTCATACCAGTACCAGCTAAGAAGCATGTCAAGGGTTCTTCGGCACCAGTGCTCATTGTGTTGGCACTGGTACAGTCTTTGGCCTCAGTTTCAGTATCAGATTATCTCAGTACAAGAACAACTGTCATCTTGGATACTGACCCCAGCCAAAAACAAGGCAATGACTGAGATCTTTCCTGACACCAATTCATAATGCTGGTGGTTCTGTTCTTACTGGACCCCATACCTTATGTTCTCCCTCAGTGGCCATTGTGGAATCCCTGGATTGTCTTCTATTCCCCTGTCTCAATCACCAGCCCAGTGTAGGGTAAGGTTGCCAGAGCATATGACAAAGCAGCTTCTAGAGCCACCTACTTTGAAAGGAACAAACATTGCAAGGACAAAAACGCCTCTTGGCCTCAGTGATAGGACTCCTCTTTGCCCAAGAAAAGTGCTTATAATGCACTGGTCAGGCTCCAGTTATCTCTTCTCCAATTTTTGCTGAACTACTTTCCTAATACCATATGTTCTGTTATTACTTTGAGGAGATTCCTAGGCAAGTAAAACTTGTCTTACTAAGTTTTCTGTGATATTGCTTGCAAGTTGGTAATTGCTTTTAATAAGTAAAACATTAAAAGGCCTTTGATGTACTAAAATCATGTATAAACTGATTTTTTTTTTTTAAGATTGGATCACTCATTTTCATTTTGTTTAATTTGCTTTTATTATCTTAAAGTACTCTCCACTCTAGATGCAATACAGAGACCAATATGTAAAATGATAGAAAATGGCAAAGTTGTGCCTATTACCCAATATCTGTAGCGGAGATGTTGGATTTTCAATTTTAGTAACTTCATTGAGATGCTGAATCGGTGGTGCATAACCCATCCCTATACATCAATGTGTAGTCCCTGGAGGGAGAGAGTTAAAATTTTTTTAAAGAGTTCATTAGATCAAAACATAATATTTACCTTAAGTATACACTCCTTTAAAGAAATATAATGTGTGAAACCATCAACCATGTTGCCTCCTGCAGGGTTCAGGCACATTTATAACAATTTTATCTCTACACAGTTATAACAGATCTAGCTTTGATGCAGAGAAAAGTGAAAGACCCAGGGTCTTATTCTGATCTCAAACAGTTTTCAGCTGGAGTAATATCATTGATTTCTAGGGAATTACTTCTGATTTACATGCACTGGGCTGCAGCAACAGATAGTGTTCATACAAGGCTTACACTGAAAACTCTATTTTGATGCAGAATTAATATCTCCAAGTTGCCTGCACTATGTTTCATTCTGATAATGATTGCTTGTTACTGTATGTGCTGTACTCAGCAGTTCAGCTCAGACTAGTATGAAAAGTCTTTCTGAGCTCTCTTTTTGTTAAACTGTCTGCCAGAAAAGTCAATATGTGCTGGCTTTATTCACTACTGTAAATTTGGCTGCAAGCAAAAAAATTGATTTTTATCCAGACCACCTTTCCTTCAAGCATAGCAGTTTGTGAAGAGGTGAGCTGTACAGAACTTTCATGTAATATACCAAATAAAAGCAGCGCTAAATATTTTAAGTCTTAAAATTATAGACTAGAAGCTGATAAAGAGGGTTCCCTGTGTTCTGTTGCATCAAAAATTGGAGGAACGTTTAATGTCCTGCTAAGGGGTATGATTTACTCAGCTTTTTTTTCTGTGCATGTGATTTTTTTTGCGGGGGGTGGGGGGGGTTCCTTTGAGATGAATCCAGTTCATTCCTCTTGCAGGAAAAAAGAATCGTGGATAATTTTAGGTTAAATTACATAAAACCAGCCTGGCGGTGGTTTTAAGAAGCCAGATGGATTCTAAAGTATAACTTCAATAAAAGACTATGGGCCAGATATTCTGGGGCAGTGCCACTACTTTGTGCCACTTTGCTGCCTTAAGCTGGCCCAGAGGAGATCACCTTGGGATATCATTGGTGACATGGAGGTCGTGACTGTTTATTATGGATTTTGACTTTGTAGTCATCATCTATTGCTTTTATCACTTCCAAATTAGACTACAGCAGTGTGCTTTACAAGGAGCTGCATCTTAAATCTATTCCAAAACTGAAGGTGATGTGGAGTTCAGTGTGATTGGGTATATCCTGGTGTGAGCACATTACAACAGTGCTTTTGGATCTTTACTGGCAATCTATTAAGTGCAAAGTAGAATTTAAGGTTTTGGTGTATAATTGGTGTAAAAATTGTAGGGCTGTCAATTAAACACCGTTAACTCACATGATTAACACAAAAAGATTAATCGTGATTAATCAAACTGTTAAACAATTGAATACCAATTGAAATTTATTAAATATATTTGGATGTCTTCTACATTTTCAAATATATTGATTTCTATTACAACATGGAATACAAAGTGTACAGTGCTCACTTTTTATGATTTTTATTACAAATATTTGCACTGTAAAATGATAAACAAAAGAAATAGTATTTTTCAATCACCTCATACAAGTACTGTAGTGCAATCTCTTTATCGTGAAAGTGCAATTTACAATGTAGATTTTTTTTGTTACATAACTGCATTCAAAAACGACAGTGTAAAACTTCAGAGCCTACAAGTCCACTCAGTACTACTCCTTGTTCAGCCAATTGCTAAGACAAACACGTTTGTTTACATTTATGGGAAATACTGCTGACTGCTTCTTATTTACAATGTCACTTGAAAGTGAGAACAGGCATTCGCATGGCACTTTTGTAGCCGGCGTTTCAAGGTATTTATGTGCCAGATATGCTAAACATTCATATGCCCCTTCATGCTTCCATGCTGATGCTCGTTAGAAAAATAATGTGTTAATTAAATTTGTGACTGAACCCCTTGGGAGAGAATTGTATGTCTCCTATTCTGTTTTTACCCGCATTCTGCCATATAGTTCATGTTATAGCAGTCTCGGATGATGACTCAGCACATGTTTGTTCTAAGGACACTTTCACAGCAGATTTGACAAAATGCAAAGAAGGTACCAATATGAGATTTTTTTAAGGATAGATAGAGCACTCGACCCAAGGTTTAAGAATCTGAAGTGCTGTCCAAAATCTGAGAGGGGTGAGGTGTAGAGGATGCTTTTAGAAGTCTTAAAAGAACAACACTCCAATGCAGAAACTACAGAACCCGAACCACCAAAAAAGAAAATCAACCTTCTGCTGGTGGCATCTGACTCAAATGATGAAAATGAACTTGCGTCAGTCCACTCTGCTTTGGATCATTATTGAGCAGAACCCATCATCAACATGGACGTATGTCCTCTGGAATAGTGGCTGAGGCATGAAGGGACATATGAATCTTTAGCGCATCTGGCACATAAATATCTTGCGACGCCAGCTACAACAGTGCCAGGCGAACGCCTGTTCTCACTTTCAGGTGACATTGTAAATGAGACGTGGGCAGCATTATCTCCTGCAAATTGTAAACAAACTTGTTTGTCTGAGCAATTGGTTGAATTAGGACTGAGTGGACTGAGTTCTAAAGTTTCACATTGTTTAATTTTTGAATGCAGTTATTTTTTGTACATAATTCTACATTTGTAAATTCAACTTTCATTATAAAGAGATTGCAATACAGTACTTGTATTAGGTGAATTGAACTATACTATTTCTTTTGTTTTTTTACAGTGCAAATAATGGAAATAAAAAATAAATATAAAGTGAGCACTGTATACTTTGTATTCTGTTGTAATTGAAATCAATATATTTGAAAATGTAGAAAACATCCAGTGGGTGGCCCAGTACATCAACTTCTGGGAAAATGCCCGGGGCTGCAAACTCCTCCCAGTCCATTTTGGGAAACAGAACTTCTGCTGGTATTTTTCAGATGACAGTCCCACCCAATCCAGGACAGCCTCCTTAACTGCATCGTAGTTCCTGGCCTGCTCTTCACTCAGGACCATGTAGGCCGCTTGAGCTTCTCCTGTGAGGTAGGGAGCCAATATCAGGGCCTGTGTTACCCTATCCTGTCCAGCCCCACGGCTACCCACTCAAAAGTGCAGATGAACACATTAGGGTCATCTGCCGGGCCCAACTTACATAGTCCTAGCCCCAACGCCTAGGTGCCATCCCCTCCTACTGGACTCACCGTCCTCTGCAGGGGCTGGCCTGCTCCCGTATGAAGTCCTGCACAGTTTTCTGCTGCTCAGCCTGCTAGGTAAGCAAGGCCTGACTCTCCACCAGGTGGGCTTGCTGAAAGCGTTGCATAGCCTTCTGCATTTCCTCTTGCTGTTTCACCAGCCATTTCAGGGTTTCTTCCATCTCCAGGCCACCAAACTCTAGTGCTGGCTCAGGCTCCAGGACAAGCCCCCACGTGTAACAGTGCATAGCAGGGCCCCCTTTGGTCCTGCCTCTGCTCTGCTCCAAAAACCACTCCAAGACCTTCTGGCTCAGCAGTCACCAGTGCAGTTTATTTACATAGTGCCAACCCACTACTTTCTCACCAGGTACAGCTTGAAGATTCCAGACTTGAGAACTCCTTAGCCTCAGGACCCAGGAGGAGAGAGCTGCTACACACCTTCCCTTCCCTGGCTTCCTCCTTGTCTGTCTATCTCCCTGGCTTCCTTCCTCTGAGGCTTTTATGCAGCCCCAAACTAATCTGGCTGGCAGCTGTTTCCCCTTTTTCAACCAAGCACAGGATTCTCTAGCCAGCTCCAATTTACCTCCCTTAATTGGAGCTGGAGTGGCAGAGGGCTGGCTCAGTAGTCCCTGACCAGCACCCTGTCACAGTATCCTATACGAACAGTGGGGCACCAGAACTGGAGCTGCACATAAGAGTGGGACCAGCTGGCAGGGTGTTCTATGAAGTCCCCTCAGCTTTGGAATTCGCTCTCTCCACCTTCTGGGCAATAGTAGCCCTAGTTTATTGATGTTTTTCAGGGCATGTTACAAGGCCCACTGGGTTTCCCTAACTTCAGGGGAATTGGAAGATTCTGGTGGGAGAGACTTAAGTTCTTACTTGTTTAGTTGTTGCTGGTTTACTGTTGTGGAAACATTGACTAATGGTTGTAGGGGCAATATAGAAATTTTCAGTTTCATGGTTGTGTATTTAGAATTGTCAGGTAGCATGTAGAGCAAGAGAAGGTACTTTTAATTGCTGTGTGTATAATTCTAAATAGTCTCTAGCCTCTTTCCTCAGACTGCTGCAGCCTCTGTACAGGACTGAGTTGTGACGTTGCACCCCATAAGGCTTTATGGAAATATGCTTATGAATGTATATATGACATAACTGGAATATATTTTATGCTACATATGCCATGTAACATATCTTTGTAAAGGTTATGATCCACTGAATCTATTCATTCTATTTGTATGCATGTATCATTTTTTGTATTCAAAGTTATGAATATTGGCTGTGTACTTGCTTGATTTTTAAGTAGCCTTAGTAAAGCATTTGGTCAGCTTCTTGAGAAAGGAATGTGCAAATTAAGCGCTCAATCAAGAAAACACTTAACGAACAATGGATCTTGGAAGGCTCCAATCCACATAAGAAGTCTTCCTGGAGACATTTAAGATCACTAGGGTAGTTAGTGGGGTGCAGGGGAAGCAGCCGCTTCCCCCATCACATTTTTCAAAAGCGGCGCCTAAAAGGGCCCCGCAGCTGTCCACCCCTCCCCTATCTCTCTTCCCCCTCCTCCCCTCCCCTGAACGCTCCGCCCCCCCCGCTCCTCCCCCTCCCCTGCTTCCTGCGAATCACATGTTCGCGGGAAGTCTGAAAACAAGCAGGGGCAGGCCGGCAGCAGCAGATAAGCTGGGGCGGGGGGGGGGGACGGATGCGAGAAGGAGGGCTCCGGGGAGGTGCGGCACAGCGCGGCCCAGTCCGGCCCTGGCCGAGCGGCTCCCTCTGGCCCCGGCCAAGTGGCTCCAGCCAGCCCCAGCGGCCCTGGCTCGGCTTGGGCCCCAGGGCACCGGCCCGCTCCCGACCCTGGCGGTTCTGGCCTGGCTCGGCCCCAGCCCCAGTGGCGCTGGCCGAGCACCCCCGGCGGCTCCGGCCCCAGCGGTTCCGGCCCGGCTCGGCCCGGGCCCCGCGGCGCCGGCCCGGTCCCGGCCCTGGCGGCTCCGGCCGACCGCGCTGGCCCGGTCCCGGCCCCAGCAGCTCCGGCCCAGCTCGGCAGTGGCCCCAGCGGGTCCGGCCGAGCACCCCCGATGGCTCCGGCCTGGCTCGGCCCAGGCCCCATGGCACCGGCCCGGTTCCGGCCAAGCGCGCCAGCCCGGTCCCGTCCCCAGTGGCTCCGGCCCGGCTCGGTGCCGGCCCCGGCCCTGGCGGCTCCAGCCGAGTGCGCCGACCCGCTCCCGGCCCTGGCAGCTCCGGCCTGCCTCGGGCCCCAGGGCGGCGGCCCCGGTTCCCGGAAAGTGGCCGGAGCCATGCGGCTTTCCCCCCACCTCTGCCATGAGGAGCCCTCCGGCCTCCCCGAAGGCTGTGCCTGCTGCTCCGCCGGGGGGAACTGCCAGCCCCAGCTAGCCCTCGCTGCCAGCCCGCCCCCGGCCCCCTCCCCCCGGACCGAGCCCCTCTGAGGAGGGGCACAGCATGGCCACAGCGTGGCTGGAGGAGCCAATGGGGGGGGGTGCTGAACTGCCGGAGGAGGAGCCAAGGGGGGGGGCATGGCCAGAGCAGGAGCCAAGGGGGGGCGCCTTTTTTAGATTTGCTCCCCCTGCACTTAGGACCTGGCTACGCCACTGTTTAAGATAGCATGTGGGCAATGGCTGCTGCCTGTAAAAAACGAGTCATGCATGGACATGTGACATGTCCATGTGACTTCAAAACTCCATCTTGGACCTGGACTTTACATAGTAGAGAGGAGGGGGTCTCCACCCACAAGAGAAAATCTATTTAAGCCCCTGGGGACCCTCCATTTTGTCTTCAGCTGGCTCTCCACCCCAAAGGATACCTGAAAGAAACTGGAACAAAGGACAATAACTATGAGGGTGGGAGGAGGGAGAGTGATTGCTGGAGCCAGACTAGAAGGAGACTAGTCTGTAAAAGGAAGCTTACTGGAACACCTCTGAGGGCGAGGTTTTATCTGTATTCAGTTTTCTCACTGTATTAGGCATAGCCTTGTGTGTTTTGTTTTATTTTGCTTGGTAATTTACTTTGTTCTGTCTGTTACTACTTGGAACCTCTCAAATCCTACTTTCTGTATTTAATAAAATCAATTTTTACATATTATTTAACCCAGAGTATGTATTAATACCTGGGGGAGGACAAACAGCTGTGCATATATCTCTAACAGTGTTATAGAGGGTGAACAGTTTACCCTTTATAAGCTGTATAGAGGGTAAAACGGATTTATTTGGGGTTTGGACCCCATTGGGAGTTGGGCATCTGAGTGTTAGATAGGAAGCTGCTTTCAATTAAGCTTGCAGTTTGTGGGACATGTTTCAGACCTGGGTCTGTGTTTGTGGCCGGCAAGTGTGTCTGGCACAGCCAGGCAGGGCTTTGAAGTCCCAAGCTGGCAGGGAAAGCAGGGGCAGAAGTACTCTTGGCACATCAGTTGGCAACCCCAAGGGGGTTTCTGTGATCCAACCCGTCACATGAGTTACAGACTCGTTGCAGAAAAATGAAACAGAAAGACGGTGTCTCCTTTAACTCAGAAATCTAGATGTAGGCAACCCAGGAGTGTGGAATTGTATCCATGACAAAGCAGTGACTTAATGAGTCAATTAATCTGAGTCTGAGCCAAATGCCAAGCGGATCTGTTAGAGCCCACTCTAAATAAGAAAAAAGAAAAAAGGAACTGCAAATGGTTCAGTGTAACAATATTCCCACTAGCTTGTGATAGTTAGATACAGGCAAATTTGAGGGGGAAAAAAACTAATTCCAGTTAAATGATCACTTGTGCTCCATTTCTTCTCTATGAAATGGGAGTTAACTGTAAGATAGTTCGTCCAAGTGGTATAGGGCCTCATTCAAAGCCCACTGAAGTTAATTTCTATTTAATTAATTTATTTATTTTGATTGGCTTTGGCTCAGGATTATTAAATTTGAGCATCCAGCTCTTAAACACCCATTGACTTCAGTGGGGCCAATATTTCACTGCCTTATTTTACGTTGCCATTATTGCTTCTATTGCTTATTGATCTGAGTTTGTGAAAATGTGTTTTCCCCCATGGAAACATGTATTATTTATTTATATTCCAGTAGCATGTACTATGCTTAGATGTTTTTCAAACATATGTGAAGACAGTTTCTGCTCCCAGATAACTTCCATCTATGAAAGAATTTGCAATCTTAGAAGGAGTTGCATAGGAATTTCACTGAATGCATCTTTCTCCATAACTGACTTGGAACTCATATGGTAAAAATGGAGTTACCAGGCTGGTTTATTCTAATTCAGGTAAAGCAACAAAAAGTACTTGGCACTAATTTATTTTTTTGCCTGTCCGAGCAGAAAGGCCAAGAACTGAAGAGTCTTGTATATTTTTATTGTATGACTTAAAATTTTTAAAACACAGCTATAGATCTGGGTAGTTATCCCTATGCAAAATCCTCTTATCCCTGAAGGCAACTTCGCAGTTAGGGTTATAGAATCTTAACAGGACAGGGTAATGAGAACAATTGTGTGGATTTTAGAAAAAAAAAGCAGAGAGAACCTTCTGGTTTACAAGGTTGTCAACCCAGCACAAAACACAGGCAATAAAATTACACTGAAATAAAAATAATAGTTGAGAACTCTGGGTTAAAAAAAACAAACATAATATAAAATTTGTCTACATATTTTCCAACCTTCTCAACAGTGCTATTTCTATACTACCTGCCTGATTTGGTTAGCCACTTTCTTATACTCAAAAGAGAAATACAGTGCTGCAAAAAAAAAAAAATAAAGATTTAGTAATAACTGCTCTAATCTCCTCTATGTTGGATTATACAGCAACTCAATCACCGCAGAATGAAAATGTAATCTGATGTATTAGTCATCTTGTTGAATAATTAATAGGATTAATTTGTTTCAATACCTTCTCTATGCACAGAACAATAGAGTATACCGAGACAGAAAATCAGCTGTGAAAATATAAATGGAATTTGCCTTTAAAGTGAATAGTAAGATTCTCCTCATTTTTCACTGATGTTGTCTTTAAGGCTGGAATTTATCATCTGGGCATAGCATAATTTATGGCTGAAGGCTGCAAACAAATCAGTTAATCTCAGCAGAATAAATGAAAAAGTGGTAACATTGTTAACAATTAGTATTTATATTACAGTACGGCCAGTGGCCCCAATCATATTAGGGGCTTATTGTGCTAGCCAATCTACAAGCGTAGAAGTAGACATGATCCCTGCCCCAAAGAGATGACTGTCTAAGGCCTGATCCTGAGTTAAATGGGACTGTTCATAATTTTAAAGGTATGCATGTGCAAATATCTTTGTGGGATTGGGGCGTAAGAAAGTAGTTTATATTTTATAATTAATGTCCCATGTAAAGTGAGTGCAAGTTTTGAATTCTATTTCTAAACAGAAAAAAATATTGGAATTACTACTAAAACCAGGCATTAAACTGGTAAAGTAGCTGGATTGTAGGTAGAGCTCTTCAAATATTTTTTAAGTTTGAAATTAAATATTTGGGGGAAATGACTTTTATGAACATTTTCCCTTGATTTTTGACCAATTCTGTCTCTGGGTTTTTCTGTCCACACTAATTAAAGTGCTTATCCCTCTGGTACCAACCATCGTGATATCTAACATGAGTATCTTCTGTTGTTATGTCCTAACAGCATAAGTTTATAGTATACTTGTGATGCTCATGAGGCCTGATGTTGGTCTCATTTACAGTAAGTCCATTGAGTTCTCTGGAGATACTCCTGATTCACATGGCTGTAAGGGTCTGAGACTACAGAGTGTAAAGTACCTCCTATGAGGTGCTCATGACCTCACACCTCATTGGAGTTTAGGGTGGTTTGGATGCAAAGCCAATTTATTTGGCCATAAGAGGATCTCACAGTTTAGGGGCAGCATAATTGCTCCTACATTACCACCTCTTTGGAAAGTGGAGGCATAAACCAGGATCGCCCTGCAGCCCACTGATTTATATTGGTCCATCTGGTATGTTGTTAGAGCTCATTAGATATCTCTGCATTGCAATCAGGGTATATAGCTTTAATCTAGTGATCTTAACTACTGATAGTAGTGAAGATGCAGCAGCAGAGGCTTCAGTTCAGGTCCCGGACTGATTTGTATAGCCTGTGCTGATTCGGCTTCACTGATTTCAGGTATGTCTACATGTGCTGCAGGTGCGTGTACACACTCATGAAGTGAAGTGTTGACATACCCTTATTGCAGCTGTGCTTTCGGCCTTTAGTACTCTTCCTGACCCAGGATGGAGGAGGTACAAAGGGAAGCATTGTGCCACCAATCCTCAAGTATGCTATGTAGTCCTTAGTTTTGGCTGAGGATCAGCCACTCACTATCTAAATCTGAGGATTTGTGAACACCCATGGAGAAAAAAAAAGACTTTGTTCTTTCTTCAGGTTCATTTGTTTTTCTTTATCAAATGCACATGTCTCAGATGTCATCTGCCTCCAAGAAATGCATAATACCTGTGAATAGAGCAGAACACAATACATTTGCTTGAGCATAACTGTTCATTCTGATTGATGGTTTCAGACATTTTGTTTAAACAGTTTTTCAAACACTACAGGATATCTCAAGATATTGCATTTAGTGTATTTTGAGATAATGGGTAGGATTTTAAAATACAAGTATACAAATCATGCAAGAGTTATCTATCTCAGAATATTTGAAGCATAATAGAAAATGTTAATTATGGAGGGATAAAAATCCCTTTTAGTCTTTGTAATGCAAGCTCAGAGCTTTTTTTTTTTTTTTTTTTTTTTAAAGTGATGGAATTAGTTACCTATTACTTCATAATTGATGGCTAATCTCATAAAGAAAACAATGAAAAAATAACTTACTGCAATAAACAGAGAATTATGTTGTTTTGTTTGTTTTAAAGATGCAGTATGGAAAGAAAGTACATTTATAACCATGCAGTGTTGTCAAAATGAGGAATAGGAATACTATAACAGGATAAGGTTATCTTGATCAAAGCCATCAGAAAATACAGTGATAAATTACAGGTTTCAAAGGGGTAGCCAAGTTAGTCTGTATCAGCAAAAACAACGAGGAATCCTTGTGGCACTTTAGAGACTAACAAATGTATTTGGGCATAAGCTTTCATGGGCTAAAACCCACTTCATTAGATGTAATTTTGCTGATAAATTATAGTTTCAAAAGAGCCTGTAAGATAATTTAATTCACTGTTCAGAGTTTATTAATACAAGAACTGAGAAACTTAATACAAGAAGTATTACGGACCTAAGTTTTAGCCATCTTTTGAGGACAGATTCTAGGTTGGAGTTCAGTGCAATTAGTGATGAATCATGTTTCTGATAACTTAGTCTTTTTTAAAATGGTTTTTCTTCCATGGGGCCATTCTTCTACACAAACCAGAGTCTAAATCCCAATTGCACAAGGTTCAGGGTCCTGATAGATGCTGATTAGCTGTAGCTCCCATTAGTCTCATTATGAACTATCAGAGCATGACACCTCTCATGACTCACAACTCACACTATCTTTAGTAGGCATTGTATGGCTAACTCCTGTTCAGCATTTTGTAAATATAGATATACTTTTATTAAGATCGTCTAACTCTTCTGTTCTGAAGTCAAATGGCTCATCATTCTTACAGTAATAAAGACCTAACATTTGGTTGTTACTACATGGTAATATTGGGTGAAATTCAACCCTGTGCAGAGGGCCGGCATAATGACAGTGCCTCACTTGAATCTTGCTTAAACCTTATTGTAAGGACTTATAAGGCACTTAATTAGCACATAGGTCTTGTGCTGTGCTTCTGCTCAGTCCTGAATTTCACCAACTGTTAGGAGAAGGAGGAAGTTCAACACGTATCCTAATTTCATAAGGCTCACTCTTTACAGTAATTTACATTATTTACATCAGAAGCATTGAGCCCAGGAATTAAAAAGTTCAGTAGAGCACAGAGGGCAAATGACTTAGAGATAATTTGATCCGAAGTCTTGTAGCAGCAGCTAAGTGGACGGAAAAGGACAAAATAACTTTTCATAACAAACACTTCAATTGGATCAGAAATGCCTTTTTTTTTTTTTAGTTACTTTCTAGTTCAGTTGATAATAGTAAGTTGAGCCTGGATGTCAACAGGAATAAAACTTATTTACCTGCCTCACAGGGGTTGTGTAAGAATTAATTTATAAACAAGTTTGAAGATGAAAAGCACTAAGTATTATTATTGTGGAAGTATTGTTTCTGCTTCTTAAAAGATGGATTGTCAAATTATTTCCTTTGTATTTGTTAAAGTGTATCTGATATTTACACTGTAGCTACACTGAAAGATTTAAGTAATCCTCTATATACTGTAATTACATTTCAGAGACACCATTTCTAGTTGAATGGAAGTCATTAAGTGTCCTTCTCACTGAGTTCTATATTTTTCTCAGTTAAATGTTAATGCAGTAACTAGAAAGAGAGTGATTTTGAAAAAAGATTCTCTAGAGCTCAGATGTGTGGGAACTGAAATTTCTGCTTTGTGAACTATTCACAAATGATAAAATTACCCATGGTATGGGTTGCCCAAATGAGATCCAATTTAGTCCTCATACAGAAAGATAGTCACATCAGAAATGGTCAGAAAACCCTGCCAAAAGGAAAGATGAACTCCACAGTGTATTTGTAGTTTAAATACCAGCAAACATATATATTAGTACATTTAGGACCATAAAAGGGACAAGAATTGTCATACAGAAACTGACCAAAGGACCATCAAGAATGATGAGACTACATAAATGAATACGTTTGCAGGACTGGGCTTTTAAGGACTGCAGCATCTAGACTTTTATGACAATAGTCTGGTCTGGATCAGGATCCAGTTCCAATTGCCTGCACAGTTCCAATATACCATGTGCTTTTAATTTCAACTCAAACTTTCAGGGAAGAAAATAATTTAAACTAAAATCTAATGATCTCATTTTGAGAGGTACAGAGCATTTGCAGTTTCCATTGACTTTGGCTACTTACCCCCTGAAAATCAGGGTGCACTAGCCCAAAAACAAACTCAATTTTTTTTTTTGGAAAAAAGGTTTTGAAATTTGTTATTGTTCCACATTGGAACAAAAATTAGATTTTTTTGGGGGGTGGGGGGAGTGACCAACCCCAACTTGCCAGTAGCCCAGTGCACACACCTGGGATATGGAGATCCAGGTTCAAGCTCCTCATCTGTCTGATTCAGAACAGGTGCTTGAATCTGGATCTCCCAAGTGACTACCCTAACATCCAGACCATAGAGATTGTTATTCTTACACTCCTTTATGGATGCAAAATCTGGGTGACCTATCGACAGCACCTCAAGAGTCTGGAGAGGTACCACCAGTGATGCCTCTGGAAGATCCTTCACGTCTAATGGGAAGATCATTGTACTAATGCCAGCATCCTACTGAAGCCAATGTCACCAGCACTGAAGCAATGATCCTCATGCACCAACTCCATTGGGCTGGACGTTGTGTGCGGATGCCAGACTCTCGCTTTCCGAAACAAGTCCTCTACTCTCAGCTCACCCATGGTCAGAGATCCTGTGGTGGTCAGAGGAAATGCTACAAAGACACACTGAAAGCATATCTCAAGAAAATTGATGTGGACATCACAAGCTGGGAGGAGCAAGCCACCAACCAACCTAAATGGCTCCACATTCTCCATTAGGCAGTGACTTGCTTCAAGGAGAAGCACCTTACTCTTGAAACTGTAAAGAGAGAGAAGGAAGGAAAAAGAAAACTTTCTATCAGCTGACCTGCCAGGAAATGTCTGTACCTACTGCGGACTCCTGAGACGTCTCAGGACCCATATGTAAATCTGTGGTAGAGATCATCCTTGAATTGAGGGATCACTGATGATGATGAGAAATTACCATATATGGGCATGTTGATTAGCTCATTCCAATAATCAGTCACTGCGGGAAGGGCTCCAAATTTAAAGAAGCAGATTAGAATGGAAAAATAGAGATTATTTGTCCACTTCATGCTTAGTTTAAAATTGACTTCATACAACAGACATAATAGATATTAAGATAAAATCAACTCTTTTGCCATCTGACCTAGATGTAAAATTAATATTAACTGACTTGTCATAGACTCCTAGGCATACAAATCCACCTCATAGATCTCCCTGTCACTGCTGGATTGATTTTTATTGTACATATTTAATGAGGACAATGTTCAGTCTACTTTTGAATACAACTGAGCTAGTCTAGATTTATAAAGGTGCAACAGAGATCAGAATTTACCCCAATAACTCCAGGGACAGAATTTCCATCACTTCTTTGGATGACTACTGTACAGTCAAATTAAACATTTTGTTAAGACATTTTTCTTAATGCCTCTCTCCCGACATGGAATTAGAATAGCCAGTTTGACAACTGTTATCAAATTTTGCCTTTTAATGGCTTGAACTCTAGAATCTATGGTCTGTGTTATGCAAGAAGTCGAACTAGATGATCATAATTGTCCCTCTGTCCTTAAAATCAATTAATCTAGAACCAGAATTTATGCTGCCTAAAAAGTCACTGTAAGACATTTTCTTGTATTTTATGTTATATAATGCTATAGAAGTAGAATTTCAGACATTTTGCACACACAAAAGAAATCATCTGTAACAGGATATTTGCACAGAATAGCTAAACCATCTAACCTTCCACTCCTTGTTTGAGAGAGAGAAAAAGACACACCATTCATGCCTCATAACAATTTAATAAATATCACTAAAATGTGGCAGTTGCCACAATGGCTCGTTAGCAATCTGCCAGTATAATTTAAAGAAATCTGAAATTGTTTTGGGGGAGTCAGCCGATAGATATAACACACAGTAATCTCTGAAGAAGGCAAGAAACATATGGTGTGCTCTCATCAGCTAACCCCAGGGGACTGCACCAAAATCTCTCATCTTACAACTACATGACATTGAAAGGAGAGATGAGAGGAAAGATTTGAAGGGGAGGGGAAAGGTTGACCACAAAAACAAGCAAGTAATAGATGGAACAGTAAGGTGACGACCACAAAGCTAAAATGGTTAGAGAAGAGAGACACCACAGACTGACGTATTAAAAGACTACTAGTACAATTTATTTCCCAGCCCGTCTAACCCATGAGCCTTGTAATATTGTTTTAAATATTTGGAATTCTCCTTGCTGATTTTCCAAAACAAATGTCCTGCACTTACAAAACGCAAACACAATTGACACTTTTTAGTTCCAGTATAATACAGCCATACACAATTTCCACTAGTTTTTTTTCAGAAGATTACCACTGTATTTTGGTTTCTTCTTAAAACATAAACTAGTTACTCACATTAAATAGTGCAGAATACTTATGTGTTGCCTTCCTTATACACAAGGTGACTTGTATCTCAGGTGTTTTAATTTAATGAGCACAAGCCTCATTTTGAAATGTAAACTAGTTAGTTAATCAGCCGTTTATTCCAGGTTGAATCAAGGTTTGATTATGTGAATCAAGTGCAGTTGTTTCTAGGGTTCATATTAGGTATTGCATTGGCTACTTGTGCGGTACATTTCCTATGAATGTTAGTGGGTACTGCATGATAAACAGTCCATGTATCTCAACAGAGCTGTGCAGAACTTCACAAAACATATAAGCACATAAATAAGTGAAGCTCACCTACTTTGGGGGGTTGTCACAAGCTGAAATGTGAACTTCAAACCTCAGGTGAACCTGGGACCACTATGTGGTAAATTACTTACTCTTTAGATGAAATGGCCGTGGTTCTCTTTTCATTTATGCATGTTTTACACTAGTATAATTCCACTGATTTCAGTCATTTGCACAAGTGTAAGTGACAGGAGAATCAAACTCTGTAATTTTTGACCCAAGGGGGCATAATGCTTATTTTTGCACTTCCCCCATTCTGGACTGGCTCTCTGCTGAGCCAGCACCCTGGCATAAGTTAGAGTAAAATGAAGGCTGCTCTATATTACGTTGGCTTCCAACAACTCCAAGGGGCTGATAAAGCCTCTGAGAATTGGCGGGGTATATGTATGCCCCATACATTGGCAGCAGGAGAATGGTGATACAGGAGCCAGTTTTGCCCCACTTATAAATCTACCTTGGCTATTTTGTATTTCATTTTATCTGGGAGTGGGAGGGGGAAGAGTTGGGTCCTGACCCTAGGGGGGATGGGAGACTCTGAGGTGTGTATCAGGTCCTGCCCTTGTGGGTGCGGGAAAGCCCGCTGGGGGAAGGGCAGGTTGCAGAGTGAGACCGCAGTGATAGGTCCTGTCCTATGCTGCTGGGCCCAGTTTCCTGCTCTGTTTTTTTGTGACAGAAGGGTGGCTGGGCTAAATATGAGTGAATGGTGCTGCGACCCCATGCTCCAGTTTGCAACACCACTCACTCCAATTTACCCATTTTGCCCCCTCCCCCATAGAGTGACCAGATGAGGGAAAGAAAATATCGGGACACATGGGGAGGGGGTGCCCGCCGGCGGAGCAAAAAAAAAAAGCAGAGTCAGTCCTGTCGGCGGAGCAAGAAAAAAACAACCAGCGCTGCCGACGGATATCGGGACAAATTGCGTCCCGACCGAAGATCAGTCGGGATGCGGGACAAACAAAGTCTGGTCACCCTACTCCCCCATCAGGAAGGAGGAGTGGCGAGGCCAAACTTGAGTGGTGCTGTGACCCCAGCCAGCAGGTCACAATGCATGGAGCATATACTTTTGCTCCACTCTGCAGGACAGAAGAGGCAGGAGCTGGTGCAGTGGGGTAATTTTTTTGTTTTGTTTTCTGTTAATTGTATATGCAAAAAAGGGGGACTCTAAATATGTTCTATGAGGTAAAGGTGTCTCTGATAGATGGGTACTCCATGTAATAGTAACCAGAGTGCTCAGGTCCTGGCCCTGCCCACATAGAGTGGGTACCTACCTTCTCCCTGGTTTTAGCCCATTATCTTCCTCTCTCTCTCTCTCTCTGCACTGAGCTGAGGGTGGGAGTGCACTGAGCACAGGGCTGGGGGTGAAGGAGCAGGCTGGGGGTTGGGGTGTAGGGTCTGGCCAGGAGCTAGAATGAGGGAGGGGGCTCAGGGTTGGGGCAGGAGGTTTAGTGTGGAGCGCTTACCTGGGCAGCTCCCATTTGGTGTGAGGGGTGCAGGTGGGAATGTGGGGGGGGGGTGAAGGAGCTTTCGTTTGGTGCTCAGGGTGGGGGTCGGAATTTGGGGGTGCAAGAGTCAGGGCATGGGGTGTGGGGGAGCTGGGTATGTGTGGGGGGTGCCAGAGTCAGGGCTGGGGTCGTGGGGGGTGCAGGGATCAGGGCAGGGGGCTGGGTGTGTGTGAGGGGGGTGCAGGGGTCCGGGCAGGGGTGTGGGCAGTGCAGGGCTCAGGACAGAGGGCTGTATGTGTGTGGGGGGGTGCAGGAGTCAGGGCAGGAGGCTGGGGTGTGGGCTGGAGTCATGGGGATGCTCCCAGCCCTCTGCCCTGAGTGGCTCACAGCAGGGGGGTGGAGGGGATATGCCCTGATTGCCCTCCTTTCCCAAGGTCCCGTCCCCACCCCCACCTCTTCTCCGGAGCAGTGAGCACGCTGCAGCTGCGGTTCTGGCTCCAATTCTCCCCCTTCCTCTCCCCCTCCTTCTCCAGGGCCATCAGCTGTTCGGCTGCAGGGAGGGAGAGGAGGAGGGGCAGGAACCCAGCATGCTGAGGGAAGAGGCGGGGGAGGAGGGAGCTTGGCTGCCGATGGAGGCTGCCCTGTAGCAGCAGCCGGCAGGATCAAGCTTCTGCCCCCTGCCCCTGCAGGAGAGAGCGGGGGGGGAGAAGAGCAGGCTGGGCCGGGCAGGATTTTTAATGGCACGCTGCTGCCTGCCGGGG